>NC_054387.1:84873884-85078884 GCF_017654675.1 Xenopus laevis
TGATTGTGCATAAATGTGTGCAGTTGCATGGAACTTATCAAGGAGAAGACTCACATTGCTAATGAGCATGTATAAACTCAAGTAATTTGTGAAGAGCATGCCCTCCTTTTTTTTATCCAGTTGAGCACAAACAGTGCTTAGGATCAGAGGTCAGAACAACCAAATGATCCATATCTTTCCCACCATGAATTTGTTCGCTTTTCATTTCATATTTCCATGTCAGAAGATTACTTTGATGTAACCCTACTCAGTCTTCCATCAGTCAAGTCAAACAAGGCCCTTTTTCAAGCCATGTGAACAAAGGGTGCAAAGCCACAGCAGCGTTTCGAAATTCGAAAAGAAGTCCGCACACTCATTAAAGCTGGTACTAGATATGCAGGATTATTTTTGTTATCAGCGAATTGGTGCCTAGATATGTCCAAATCCATGTCAGAAGATTACTTTGATGTAACCCTACTCCGTCTTCCATCAGAAAATATAACATCCTGAATAGATAACAGCAAAATCTGGACTGAATGCATTTTATATATATATATATATATATATATATATATATATATATATATATATATATATATATATATAGATATATATAGATAGATAGATATATATATATATATAGATCAGTTAGCCATCCCTTGAGATCTCCGACTGTGAAGTTGCTTTACAGAGCATGGCAAAGTCAGTTTAACGACTGATTCTAGAGTTGTGCAAGACTTCATGCCTGATGTGTATTCATGGCCATTTGAACAAATAATCACTGTGCTTTACATTGCTTGTGTCTATATTATAACAGTGAGCCGGAGGCTGTGTCTCTATGTGTAAATTACCGTCTCTACTGTATGCAAGTAATAGTCAGTGACCCTCCCCTCTCTCACAACATGCTCTGTTCCCAGAAGTATGGAAAAAATTTCATCAATCGTTTAATTATAGCATACCTGATAAAGTGATTTAAATAGGGAATAGAAGAATGTTTTTATTAGCGTTCCAATATTATTTGCATTGCAGAGCTACTGTTTATGCCTTCATACCTTATCAGTTTATATACATGCCTATTCCATACAGCCACTATTTATTGTTGAATGTAAACTCTGTTGAATGGAGCCTTCTTTATTTTCTTTGTTGATCAATATTTGTTAGTACATGCATGGGACCTGCTATCCAGAATGCACAGGACCTGGGGTTTCCCAGATAAGGGATCTTTCTGTAATTTGGATCTTCATACAGAGACACATGTCGCATGTCAAACATTAATATGTATGAAATAAAAACTTATTATAGCATTTACTGGATAGCACCCTCACAAAGAAGTATTTTTTTAATTGATTCAGATATGAGTCTGGAGGAGCTACGGGTGGGGGGTGCTTTAATCAAAAGCCACTAAACTTAAATTTTTTTCTATTTGTAGTTATCTTTTCTTTTTGTATACGTTGTGTAATAAGTAGTGTCCTTTTTTGGGTAATACAATGACGCAAAGGTGTTGCAGGCAACATCAAAGAGCAAGGACACAGAGAAGTGGAACAGCTCTGTACTGACACACTCAGGCTGATTTCCATTCATGTTGGTCATGACCATTTGTCATGAACGATTGTGTAACACTTTTATTGTCATATTTTATAATAAGCTCTATATTAACTTTTTATGTGTGTACTGCTAAGCTTTTATTTCCATTGCATTAAAAGATTGTTACATTATACTGCATATATGCTCCTTGAATTGTCCTTGTAATGACTCATAATTAACATATCACTGCTGCCCGAGAAAGGCAACTTAGTTTCCATGTTCCAAGCTTATGTGCTGCTTTCTCACTATTCTGGGTTTGCCCCTGCTCTTTGCATTATTAAAAATGTAAGATCGCTTTCTTACCTTCACGTTTATGGTATATAAAATACTGCATTCTGGTGTGGATTCAAGCAATGTTTTAGTTAGTTGTATTTTCTGTTCTTATCTAAACAACATTCACTCAAGCATTTGTTTGGAAAGTGCAAGCAGCTTATTTTGTGCTAGTTATAAAGGAAAAGCCAATTAAAACTAAAAGATAAATTAGTGTCCATATGAAACCGAGTTCACTTTGCCCAGGGCGTTTGTCTAGTCTTAGAAAAATATCCATATGACTGCCCCACACAGCAAATGAATAGTAGTTTGATCCATTTCTGAGAATAATATATTTGAGGTCTTTTTATTGAGCTGACTTTAACTATGTGTGGTTGGTTTGTGAAAGGATATGTATAGAGCTCTGAAAATCCTTGTATAAACCAAAACATGTTATATGGGCTGTCATATCTAAAGGGCATATTTATTATGCTGTGTAAAATGAAATTTTCCGGAAAAAACGGTGTAAAAAGCTGTGTAAAATATTGCATGGTGTGTTATTTTACACCATGTGAACGCCAGATTTGCTGCAGTTATCTTACATTGCTTCTGGCGGAAGTCACTTAGAAAAAACGTTTTTGTTTTTTCCACAGTGAAGACTGGCAATATATGGTGTATTATCCAGCAGTTTTTTAACTGTATTAAATAATAGCTTGTACACCCTGAAAGCTCATGAGGACACGTGGGACCCTTAAGCAATATAACATTCAACTATTTCTTCTCTCAAAGGCTGATCCCATGACATCTAATCATCGTCCTTGGTTTAGCATAATTGTGCTTCTAAGGGCTGGAACTAGAGGTAGGCAGAAGAGGCACCTGCCTAGGGCACAACCATAAGGGGTTGCATCTCCTGCCTACCCCTAGTCCGTGTTCGCTGCCCTCTTGACCTCTCCCCTCCCTCGTCCCCTCTGCTTCACTCCTCCCCTCCCTTCTTTCCCTTGCCCTCCCTCATTGCCACTCTGTTTCTGCGCATTCGCACCATCTTGGACAGTCACGAACGCGCATGTTCAGGCCCATTGTACATGCCCATTTTATATAAAACATTGGATCAAGATGCGCCCAGAAAATCTAGAAATTATAGGTACTGTATAATATCCTTTTTGTTCCTTAAGTATTGTAAAGTACTGACGTTGGCCAGTTATACTCATTTCACTTGTGCACAATACACCATGTACCTTTACCCCAAAGTAAAATAAGGTTTGCACGAAAAACTCCAGCAGCGTATAAGTCTTTTGTATGATTTAATGAGAAATAATAAGTGCCAATAAGAAGGGGTAGGGGGTGGAACAGACTTTTGGAAGGAGTTTCAGGGCACATCTCAAAAGCTGCTGGTGGCAGCCTTATTTTATCATGTTATACAATATGCTGCTGCCAATTGCACTCAGAATGAAATGACTTTAGTAGAATGCCCAGCAGCTGTGACTTAGTTCAGTATCTTAAATTTTACATAAAGTGACTATTTTCTTTAAATAATAGCTGGGAAAACAGAAAAGCTGGGAAACAAGATAGTTTCATAAAAAGTACTTAAAAGGGTAAGTACACAAAAACTTTACGATCACAATACGTGACTCACTTCAACCCTCCCTTAATATGCATAAAATATTCCATGCTTGTTTTTCTATTCCAATGCTGAGACTGTATTTGGCAAGACATTTCACAGAATCTGCCCCTCTAAGAATCATCTGTAAAACAAAGCCGAGCCATCCATCTTTAGATAAACCCAGCACTGCATTACACCGCCATATGGACATATAGGGAAATGCAGTGTGTGGTTGGGGACAGGGTTTGTGGACCTTGGTTGGAAGACGTGTATATACTGTAGATGATAGATATGAGCAATATGAAAAAAGCAGTCCAAAGCTATATTACATTTGGTTTAGTTGAACTGCAGCCTCATATCTTGGACCAAGAAGAAAAGTTCAAGTCAAACAGAGCAGGAAGCATTTTTACAGGAGGAGACCCTTATGCATTAGTTGTCCCTAAATTTACAGGAGGAGACCCTCATGCATAATTGTCCCTAAATTACTGATTGACGTTTGTGTGGGGTTATTTCTTTCTTCACAAAATTTCTGACAATGCTTTAACCACTGATATTATGTAGGGGAATGCTGGGAATCATCGCCCAGCACCACTGAGTTGAGAAACACCCAATGGTATTGTCCTCTTTCATCTCTTACACACTGTTCTAGAACTTTTGCAAGTCTATTGCATTACCAGAAAACTAAAAATGCTCCTCTTATGCTTTTATCTGCTGTTTATTGTTCCATGCTGCCCTCACAATCTTCAGTACTGACACTTTCTATCCTATTTTGTTCTGCAGTCCATTAACATTTGTTCTTTACACTGTATTTTGTCCATTACATCTATGTATTATGTCCATTTTGGTATATTGGTGTCATAAGACAACACCAAAAACTGTATTATTTACAATAGCACTTTAGAGGTTGGACCAAAACTGTCCTATACTGGAAGTTTGCAAAATGTGAACAGATCCAAGAAATTGGGGGATTCAATGAATGAATAATATGACACAGAGCTGTGGCCAATCAAATCACTTCAGTTGATGAATGTAATTGAATAGGTGCTGCAATTCTCTAAATTTGTGTACAATAATAATAAAATAAGTAATACAAGAATCAATACGTTTTAAATGAGCTGTTTTATACAACTAATTAGTGAATCATGGATAGGGTTCATTTAACTCTAAGGTAAAAGCTAACTGTCGTTTTTATCTTGCTTTTAGCCTTTTGTGCTAATTATCTACTGTCTTATAAAGTTTTATGTGGCCTTGGCAGCCGTTTGACCCTAAGGGTCCTGGATTTCTGTCTGCTGTCTTCTAATGCAATGAAACCCAAAATTGCCTGGCCTCAAGTTTTATAGCAGTGGAAACAGACCTATTAGTAGCAAGGTCTAGCCACACTGTGAATCTTTCTTCTGAGATGCTGCTTTATTTAACCTGGGCCACAGAACACTTTAATAGTGACATTTAGAAGAGCTTGAAGTCATTATTTTGACTAGGGCTGGTTTGACCTCAATATCTTTGTGGCAAGTAAATGTTTTTATTCCAGCATATTGTACATTGTACATTGTTAATTTAGAGTATTCACCAACATAGATAACCAAACCCAAATGATCAAATCCCTTTTTATGAGGCTGTCTGGATGCTGAGAAATTGCAAAGTAGCTGATTATGTTATTAGAGATGGTTAAGTGATGGCAAGGTACAGTAAGGAGGGCTTCCGAATATTATATAGCTGTCTCACTTGACAGGATAATTGTAATAATAAGTGCAGCAGGAGAGAGAGACATTCACTATGAGCGAGTAGAATGCAAAACACAACTATCTTATGGCTGGCTCTATACTCTCCTTCCTTGCATAGATTTATCTTTAATACACATAGAAATTAGTCAGGAATTAATTTCTTCTTTTAAATTCTTTAGATCTTTCTTTCAGTTCAAGATCAAAGACTTTTTTTCATTCATAAATAAATTTTTTTAGTGTATCCTTTTTCTAATGTATTTTTTTTATTGTTATTTGTTAGACATACAGTACACTGGATTCAGTCTTCAGTCTGGGATTCAGCCAAATCCCAGCACTATATTTATAGATATGGTGCTCATTGAAATATCAGTTGCATCTGTAATTGGGGTTGCAGTTTCTGCACTTGACCTCTATAGCCACATAAAATGTATGCATACAGTAAGAGTACGTCAGTTTATTTACTTACACTTTCTTTTAAAACTTCTACGAAAGGTTTGTGTGTTCCTATTCTACCCAATACCACATGATCTAACAGAAATATATCAAGTGCAAGAGTAGGAGCAGTAGTCTGCACCAATATAGACCTATTTAAAATGCTTGAATGTATGTTCCTCATTGTACACATGCCGCTTTCAGAGTATAACTTCTAAACGGAGTGCACTTTAAATATCTTATATATTTTACTCTTGGCTATAGAGTAAGACAGTGTTGCGCAAAATGTTGCTTATGCTGCTTAATATAGCAATCACTGTAATTGTGGGTCAGATTATAATTATGTCATGCAAGAAGCCAATAAAACGTTTGAACCCACTGCGGTCATAAAAGGGCCACATGCAACCTGTGTGTTGTTTTTAGCCATGACATGTAAAAGGCTGTTTCAGGATGCCCATAGACAACTGTTTCAGTTTCTTAGTAAACATTAGGTTGTGGTCAAGAGTACACAGTTTTACACAAGAAAATATAAATAATAATATAAATAAAATATAAGTAAGAAGTGCACAAACAGAAAGCAAACATTTTTATAAGTATGCAGTAGGACAGAAGTGGATTAGTCCCTTTTCTACATTCAGTTTTATCACCACTGCAATATTTTAATTCTCTAGTTAAATTTCCTGGACTTTAAAATGACCAGTGCTAATACACATTTCCCCTGAAGTGTAAATTCATTAGATCTTTCCAGTACACAGCAGAAAGTTTGAATAATAAAACAGTTCACAAAAGAATCACTTCACGCAGTAAGAACAGCACCAGTCTGTTGTGCACAAGTAGAAAGGGGTCCAAGCTGGACTAGCATATGTGCTCATATAAATTACAAGGTATGGTGCTCCAAATTTCCAAAAAACACAATTTTTTAAGAAAACTTTTGAGCCCAAGCATTCCGAATAATAGATCCCTTTACCTAAGATAAATAATGCATGGGTGCCCACATTCACTGTTATGAGGTCTGCTTTCAGCAACCATATCAAGATCTACCACCTAAATTGTACTACCAGAATGTATTGTCAAAATATATAAAGCTGTATTAGAATAAATGCCCTCCCTTTATTTTTAATCTAAAAAATGGAACTGTGAGTACTTTCTACAGGTTACCACCTCATGATCTATAAGCTAGAAATTTTAGGTGGCCCTGAGGGACTGTGAGCATCCAAGGGTAGAAGAAATGTTGACCCGTTACAACATTTTTAATATTTGGTATCAATTAAAAGTTATTTTAAGTAGAGAAAACACCAGCAGTAAACAAAGCTCCACCAGTTGAGCATATACAGTATGCAGATGAGCCTTTGAATAGATTTTCCACATACTGCTTATATAGTAGAAAACTTAATGGCTTTTTGGAGCCAACAATAACTCAAAGCTGCTTGAAGCATGACCAGGATAAATGATCTTTCAGCGCCCATCTTGCGGAATAGGCTTTTCAAGAATCGTATGAGCCAGACAGAATACAATCCCCTTGTTTTCTGTATATGCAAATAGATGTCTCTTTTTTCCAAATTCTTTCAATATGGATACTCTTTTTACCAATAACTACTCAAAAGAGATTGACGCATGAGTCACATAAACTGGTATATTTACCCTTGTTGTATATTTCTGGTCTCCAAACCCTTGTTTCCATCCAAAACAACGTATTCAATCAGTCCAAGTAGATGGGTAAAGAAACCAATCAGCGCAGGTGTACTGCTGCAAGGTGCTTTTATTGAATACACGACATGTTTCGAGCTTTAAAGCTCTTTATCAAGTGTAGAGAGATTGACGCATGACAATGACACACATAGACTGTCCTTATGTCCCAAATGTACATGGCTTCTGTAAAACCACATGGCAGTTCAGGTGAATTGAATAAAGATAATACGGATTGGCCAAGCTATCGATATTTCAGATGGTTCTATTCTGTTGGTGTTTCAACTGTATAGACAGTTTCAAGTTTGTGCCTATAGCCCCTTAGAAAAGCCATCCACTGCACAACTGAACTGGCAGCCCAAGCTTAAAAACAGACTCAAGACAATATTCCAATGACAATCTTGCCTGCAATAGTGCTGCAATAGACAATAGTGCTGCACAAGTTATCTTGCTCTTATCTTACCCAGGGACATTGCTCTATAATTTTTCTGGTCAGTAATTAAACTTCATCCACTAGTGATCATGTGATTTATATGAAATCAAGCTTAGACGTACAATATTGCCTTTTTCACACAAACAACATACCAGCCCTTCCCTAAGCTGGTGAACTACAGCTTCAAGAAGTATTTTCGTATCAGATAATATTGAAACTGTGCCACATCCTCAACTAAAAGGCCAGAGGTTGTTTGTATAGGTACAATATTGGAAATCAGAAACAAAACGGTATATGCAAGGACGCATTTAGATTGGAAGCTTTTATCTTGTGTCTATGGATTTCCTTATGTTGGAATGGCCTGGAAGTGAGGTGTTATAGGTGGTATTGCCCACCAGCACACAGATTCCAGTAGGAAAAATTATGGCCCATAAGTTTTGCTGCCTCCCAACTCACACATTATAAAGTTTTTATAGAATTGAAACAAAAATCAGCAGTATGTCCCACGTCCTAGTGTCTGAATCATATGGCCATGATTTGTACAGATCACAAGATCCCTGACACTGCACTGGCAACCAGAGTCTCACTGGTGAATATTCTTGCATCTGTTATTAATTTTGGGCCACCTACTTTAGAAAGCTAAGGGGCGCCGTGTGACAGATTTACAGAGAGGTTTAGATCCCCTTTAAATATATAGAAGATAAATCCTAACTAAAAATATTACTGTATGAAGTTATTCACCCTGATTTTTGTTCTGACTTTGCTAGAGGTACACAAATTGGCTCATTAGAAGCAGTATGGCTGCTGCACAGAATCAGGAAAAGCTGTTTATTATAAGAAAAATGGTGATATATTCATTAATTTAATAACCCTTATTATTCTTTCAGACTATCCCTATGGTAAACAGGATCTTACAGCTTTATGTATTTTTCCCCTCGCTAGCCAAGGGCAGGCTAATGGGAATGCTTGATTCTAATTTTGATAATTGAGGAAAGAAGAGGAGAGCTATTTAAAAGGATTATAGACTGTTCTAAAACTAATGAGAAATCTCTCCCAGCATCCTGTGTGCCTGAGTCACGGGACGTCATGGTAACAATGATTATTGAAATCTGATTAACATGCCCACCGATGAGCAGCGCAAGCTCAGGCAGTTTTTGTTTTCCGACTGTTTTTCTTTGGATGTTGCGAGGGAGGGGTACGTGGCTCGGTTGTGTTTATATAAATTGGTCTGCAAGTAAAATATATTCTATTCTGTCAAAGTCAATAGATGAGGCAAATATTTTCTTCTGAAATCTGAGTGTTAGTATGGTTGAAGGTTATATAAGATTACTGAAGGCTTAAAGGACTAAATACATTGTGCCTGTAATTATAGTGAATATAGTCTTTTGATATATAAACCAGTATACAACATACACAGTTTTTGATATCTATTGCTTAGAAAATAAATTGTCATTATGTCATTAAGGGATGGTTGCTTTTCTATGCTAGGCCTTCTTATCCTTGCAATCCTTTCTAAACCTTGCAAAGGAAACATCAGGTAAATCAATTGCCTGTTGGCAAATTTTAGTATATGTTTGCAAAACTTCTAAGGTTTGGGGGGGCCAATGTGTCTTCAGAAAGTAAGCGCTGTATCTGTGCATGCACAGTTATAGCCAAATTTCAATCCTGAACAACTGTGCATGCGCCGAAAGCCACGGAAATTGGCGAAGGGTCCTGAAGATTCCCGAAGTGCCGCAAGATGGTGCCTGTGAGCTCCACTGCACTGACTCTGCAATGAGGGGTAATTACCAGCTTAGGGGCATTTACTTGTGTGAACACCTGTGTGGGGGGAGAGCAGGGAGGGAGGGGGGGCTATGGAGGGTAGGTGGTAGGGTTTTTTATTAGCAAGGGGGTTTAGTTTTGCTTCAAGCAATAAATCAAATTCCAATTACTGGGAAAAAGTCCAGACTAAGATTCAAAATATAACCTGTTATTTCAAGTAGAGCACCAAACAACCCCCCCCCAGCCCAAAAAACAGTGATTGTCTGTGGCATCTTGCAGTAACCCCTTTGGCATTTGTCAGAACCTGCCGATTGCAAGCCTAGGCCTGCTGGGAAAATATCATGGAAAATGTAATGAGGAAAACTGGTGCATATGGTTGAAATGAATTGCTATGTGCTTTCGAGCTGAACGACTACATTATATAGCAATAAACCTCATTTGCTGTACATCACAAGAACAAAATATCCTTCCATTACATATTTGCTTTCATACATTAAGTCAGATTCAATTCAGTGAGAAAAAGGTTTATCACATGAAAAGTCATGGACAAGATTCCAATTGAGATGCAGTTCAATTCAGAATTCACGTGAAAACTCTACTGAAGTCTATGGGAAAAAACTGAGTGAGTGAGGAGAAATGTTTTCCCCTTAAATTGAATCTCATCCATGACTTTTCAGGTGATAAATCTTTTTCTCACTGAATTGAAAGTGGCCTGTTATCTGAGAAACTACAATACATGAGTTGGAGATTGGGGGTAAATACAGTTCTAGCCTGTTTCACAGTGCCACATCTATTCACTTACTTTGGATGGAAGCAGCAGCCAGCCAGCCAATCAGTATGTCCTTCACCAGTCATTATGATGTTTCCACTGGGAATGTCCCACATCTTCCAGAGACGATCATCACTGGCGGTTACCAAAATCTCTTTGCGGGGGTGCAGTGCCAAACTGTACAAAAGGTAAAAAGATTTATGTGTGAATAAGTTGCTTCAGATAAACCATTCATCATCATCATAGGGTAATAAATAAAAAATTAACATAGGAAATATATAGTAGGGGGATCTACTCATGCATAAGTACACATATTTAAATCATAATTTTAACAAAAACACAATTGTTGTGTATTGATTCTCAGAGCCATATTTGTTGTTGTAAATGTAACTAGAAATGTTAATGTACATTTCCATGATGCACAAGAATATGAACCTGGTCCCATAATGTTGCCTTCATCTATTTTCAATCTATTTTTTGTTTTTAGCCAGGCCATGCATATATTTTTATGTCTTCAAAGAACATATATACCCCCATTTTGACATGAGCATATGTAGAACTGTGCACAATCATATCCCCCCTTGACTATCACTGTAATGCAACTCCTCCCTCACATACAACAATTCTCCATCCCCAGAAAATGTATTGCAGATGCAGATTGTATCAAAGTCAAAGGATTTAGCGCTATTCGTTTGATTGAACGATCGAAGGAATAATCGTTCGATCAAAGGATTTTAATCCATCGATCAGAAATTGTCTAGAAAGCCTATGGGGACCTTCCCCATAGGCTAACATTGGTGCTCGGTAGGTTTTAGGTGGCAAAGTAGGTGGTCGAAGGTTTTTTTTTAAAGAGACAGTACTTCGACTATCGAATGGTCAAATGGTCGAATAGTCGAACAATTTTTAGTTCGAATGTCGAAGTAGCCAATTAGATTGTCGAAGTAGCCAAAAAAATACTTTTGACTCCAGGTAGCCAATTAGATTGTCGAAGTAGCCAAAAAAATACCTTTGACTCCAGGCACTAAGATGTATTTGATCCCTTGTTGCAAATTGCTTGGGCTCTTGCTTTGCGAAAGAGATATCAGAGCTAGGAATCGCGGCGTGATGCCTTGAGAGTGTCTCCGGATGACGGGAGCTATCTAGCAGAGACACCTGGCTGGTTTCAGTGTTCTTTATCATGACCATACATCAGGTTCCATTACACAGCTATCTATATGCTTGCTACAGTCTGGAAAGAAACTTGAAATGAAAGCGTAGCAAAGCAAAAGTCATTATGAGCTTTCCCAAAACTGTAATCTAGGGTAAAAATGGAATTTATCAAACTTGAGCAACTTTATTATTTATTATAGTGCTAAATGTACTAATGATTTATTTTGCTTGGTTTTGGTTAAGTGTCCCATCAATCAGTAATGTGTATCTACCTGCTCCTATGCCTGTCAGGCAACTGTTGCTTAATGGCTGCTTTTGTAAAGGGCTTAAACAGCTTCTTTCTGCTTTGGGCCAATTTCAAAGAAATGGAATCTGGGACTTGAAGTCACCCTGCTTTGCAAAGAATCTGTGCACTGCCGATTATGGAAGGCAGAGGGACTTCGGGTCCCTGGATTCACATTTATGAAATAAAACAAGGCGAGAGAGAAGGTCAGCATAAAGAACCTTGTGAAATACCGTGTTGGAGTATCTGTGGTCTCTGGAAGATTCAGTAGAGTGAATGCACATTTTCTACATAAGCCCAACATAATGAGTGTCATTAATATACAACCTCTGATGGCTGCAGGTCACTTTATCTAGTTGCTAGATGTAAGTGCAAGTTTATTTGGTCCTGATGCATGCAGCTACACCTAAACTGAATTGAGTAACTGAACCTGGTTTTCAGTTGTGGCTAGTCAATTATGATACATTGAAGACAGAGCATTTTCACAATAAAATACAACAATTCTCCATCCCCAGAAAATGTATTGCAGATGCAGATTGTATCAAAGTCAAAGGATTTAGCGCTATTCGTTTGATTGAACGATCGAAGGAATAATCGTTCGATCAAAGGATTTTAATCCATCGATCAGAAATTGTCTAGAAAGCCTATGGGGACCTTCCCCATAGGCTAACATTGGTGCTCGGTAGGTTTTAGTTGGCAAAGTAGGTGGTCGAAGGTTTTTTTTTTAAAGAGACAGTACTTCGACTATCGAATGGTCGAATGGTCGAATAGTCGAACAATTTTTAGTTCGAATGTCGAAGTAGCCAATTAGATTGTCGAAGTAGCCAAAAAAATACTTTGAAATTCGAAGTATTTTTTATTCTATTCATTCACTCGACCTAAGTAAATGTGCCCCTCTTTGTAATAAGAGTTATTAACCATACTCCACACAACCATTTTTTAAAAAAAACGATATCTTATGGTATCTAACATGAAAGGAACTCTTGTATCTCTCTCTGTTTTGATTCTACAATTGTTTTGCGTTGTATCTGGTATTATAAATGCATTTGGATGATAATGGCTTTTCATGCCCTTAAGCTTTAATATGATTGGCCTTTATTTACAGGGTGCAGGCAATATGCATACTGATGAGCACAAAAGTGGGGTGCCTTTGTGCAGGTTGCATCTATGAAAAACATGTTTTATAAATAATAAGAATTTAATGACTCATTTAGTGACTCTAGCCAGTAGAAGATTGTGTGTTGCATAGTCTGCTTTAATGAACATTTTACTGAAAAAGTCATTATTCTGAGACAAAAAAATGCCACCTTCCAGAAGGTATTGAAAGAGGACTATGAGCAATTTAAATATGCAATGTAATTACCATGTAATTAAGATGGCAACTTTGCAACATTATAATCTACTTACATTCCCTCATAAAACTTTACATGGTATATACTACAAGGTCAAAAGCTGCTTTGTTGCCCAGCAAGATATTGCTGCATTTACAGTGTGCAGAGTGATGTTTACAAGCAACGAATTGAAGTAACCACTCTACAGATGGAGTTACCTTTATATAGTTAATCTTAAGCCATCTCACTATAACTGCACATAGAATGTATATCACTGCAGAAACAAATATCTTGGATACCCAAGATGCACTAAACTGAATTTCAGTGGTAACTCTTCAGTAATGAAACAGCTATGGGAGAAATTTTGGCCTTGAAAGTTAACCATGATCATTCAATTTTGACAGTTTCCTGCAGTTAGGTCATAGCTTCTATTTGAACGTATTATGAATTGTGTTTTCTCCCAAGTGTGTCCATATCACAAATGATTGGCTACATGCTCTCATCACTCTGTTCCCTAAAGCCTCTCCCTATGACAATAATAACTTCAAAATTCAATGCTCCTTTGACTCCAGGCACTAAGATGTATTTGATCCCTTGTTGCAAATTGCTTGGGCTCTTGCTTTGCGAAAGAGATATCAGAGCTAGGAATCGCAGCGTGATGCCTTGAGAGTGTCTCCGGATGACGGGAGCTATCTAGCAGAGACACCTGGCTGGTTTCAGTGTTCTTTATCATGACCATACATCAGGTTCCATTACACAGCTATCTATATGCTTGCTACAGTCTGGAAAGAAACTTGAAATGAAAGCGTAGCAAAGCAAAAGTCATTATGAGCTTTCCCAAAACTGTAATCTAGGGTAAAAATGGAATTTATCAAACTTGAGCAACTTTATTATTTATTATAGTGCTAAATGTACTAATGATTTATTTTGCTTGGTTTTGGTTAAGTGTCCTATCAATCAGTAATGTGTATCTACCTGCTCCTATGCCTGTCAGGCAACTGTTGCTTAATGGCTGCTTTTGTAAAGGGCTTAAACAGCTTCTTTCTGCTTTGGGCCAAACAAGAAAGCATTCTACTGCAGCCTTCACTTCCTAGGCCTCATTTATTATTTGTAAGAGTAATGTAAAGGGAAATATTACACCCACACTCATGCAAATTAACACATTATGTAGTGCGTGCTCAATCTTCCTACCTACCATCAATGCACTTGTTGCACCTTCTGTTTTAAATGAGGGAACCGTATACTTAACACCAGCCACTGACAAGTTGTTAAAAACAGGGCTCCTTTTGTGAATTATAGGACCGTGTGAGCTTTTGATTTTTTGCACCAACTACAAAATTAGAGGAAGTGTAAGAGAACAGAAAAAATCTTAATTCTGGGAAGAAACATTAGCCCCCTGTACAATGTACATACAGTACCACATACCAATGCTGGCAAGATTGTACACCTTGAAAGGACATCCAAACATGGATGCTCAACCACACTATACTTATTTGTTCACAGACTGTAGTCCAGCAACATCAGGATTGTATTATGAAGCAAAAAAAGAGTTTTCCCCAGGGCCAGCCACCCCATTAAAATTCTAAAGAATACTAAAGTAAGAATTAGGGATGCACCGAATCCAGGATTCGGTTCGGGATTCGGCCAGGATTCGGCCGAATCCTTCTGCCTGGCCGAACCGAATCTGAATCCTAATTTGCATATGCAAATTAGGGGGGGGAGGGAAATTGCGTGACTTTTTGTCAGAAAACAAGGAAGTAAAAAATGTTTTCCCCTTCCCACCCCTAATTTGCATATGCAAATTAGGGTTCGGATTTGGTTCGGCCGAATCTTTCCTGAAGGATTCGGAGGTTCGGCCGAATCCAAAAAAGTGGATTCGGTGCATCCCTAGTAAGAATTCCACTTGATCCAAATAAATCAGGCTCCGCTTTTGTATTCTTTTTTAACTGAAGCTGGGAGTTTTAAACAATGACTTCAATCACAAACCAGCAGTATGCCCTTCGCTTAATGTTTGATCCCAATGTAATATCACTCATGCCATCTTATACAATAATATCTGTATGTAAGATAACAGCAAAATGCCTAACACTGAGCTGGTAAAATACCAGTCAAGGTGGGACTGGTATTATCATTTTATCAATGTACCAGCTCCCACTCTATCCCTGCCAGTCACTCTATATCATGCCTTACCCTCTAATTCCATGCCTGAGTTGCCATCCAAGGTGATATAGAAATGGAAATAATTTTAGAACGGAATAAAATTAAACCAAATACAATTCTGAAAGTGTAAGTAAACTAGAAGGCAGTCTTGGTTTGGAAATGCTCTGCACTCTCTTCTGGGCATGTTTCTGTCCAACTCACTTTTTAACTTATGTTTATTGGAGGAATGAAAGATAAACTGCCCTGCTTTTATGGAAGGGGCACACCTGGTTTTATAAGCAAAGTAAAAGCTGAAGAGCTCCAGGGTAAGTAATGGTTCTTCCATACAACTGTTTTATTAGGGAAACAAAAGGTGAAATAGCCATAGGGTGAGTAATGGTTTATCTATATAGTGGATTTTATTAGAGAAAAATAAAGGTATGTTTCAGCTATACAGACATATCCATCAAGGTGCAGATTGTGAAAAAACCTTGCATATTCAATAATCAGGTTTAGACATTTGGGTATTTCATTAGTATTTTTTTCCAGGTTTTGAATCCTATCATTTCTGCTAATAAATTGCATTTGCAGCAGCATCTCTCATAGGCCTACGGGAACATTAACCTTGGCAGAATCTCTGCATAGGATTCAAGAGAGGCCTATTTAGCGTGGCGTAATGTTCCTTCCATCAAGGTGTCACGGAACTATAATATATTAGTTTACTGGCAGGAGATGGACATCCATTCCTCCCACTAACAGTGATGGGGCCATTGTGCTTTGATTTAGACTGACACTGCAAATCTGCATGGCAGATATTATATGACGAGAAGCTTGGGAGCTAAGTGTGCTTTCAGATAACAGAAAATATAAAGACTGACCTTTACTGACCTTGGCCATTAAAGATGTACTACGTGTGTATACGTGAAAAAAACACTGTATTTCTTTATTGTTGGATTTTGTGCTCATAACATTCCATATTATCATAATTGTAACACATATTAAAATATGCACAATAGAAAATAACTTGAATTTGTAAAAGGAAATAGGATTTCCATCCCTGAACTCACCTGCTGAAAAAAATCATCTGTCACTTTCCAGCCTGTATTAAATCATGCATGCAGGTGATTTCACATGCCAGTACAGCGTGCACTCATGGTTTGATGGTTAGAGCAAATGAAAGCACTCAGATGTGTAGTAGGAGCTTTGCATTTATGCAGTTCAGCAATGTCAGACTGATCAAACGGCGCTGTCATACAGTATAACTTCTGCAGACATATTACCCTCATTCTGACTTACTATAGGTATTGGATCTAAAACCTGGAAACCAGTTTTTCCAAAAACACTCTGCTATATGGGAGTGCCATTTTTCATAGTGTCCTTTTTAAATAAAGGGATTACATTAATGCAATGTAATCAGCTTTATCAGTTTCTATTCACTAGAGTTGAGTCAATATTTATGCTATTTTTTTATATTCACATTCTCTTCTTTTTAAAGACTCTGGGGCATATTTATACGTGTAAGTAGAGCTCACAAGAGGGGAGTTCCACAGCTATCCATTCACTTGCATGGGATTCTTAGGGACATATTCAGCAAAGGTTGTTGTCTCTTTAAATGTAAAATGTCCCTCTTGGATGAGAGAGTGATTGCCATTGGTCTTGCAAATGGATTGCCTCTTATTCTCTGTAGTTGTCTTCTCTTTTTTCTTTATTTTTTTGATCAAGCCCTCCACAGAGGTTCAACATATGGTCAGCCATCCCATTTAGCACATACAAAGGTTATGGACATATGAATACACTGCTATATTGGCCATTCAGCCTTAGTTCCAAGAATATTGACCTTCAAGTTTTCAGGAGTATCTAGGGGACATGGTTTGAAACCCACTGGTAACAATAGAAGCTGTTTTGCAATAGTTGACAATTATAGAATTACAAGAAAGGCTAATACATTTGAAAAACATATTAACTTGCTGTTTTTTTTTTTAAAACTATGCAGTGAATGCCACTCCAGAATGGCAGAATATATTCAAGCTTTGCTCTACCCAAGATACCCTGATATTAAAGTTTCTCTGTTTGAGAGAGGTGCCTATGCAGTGAGACACATAGAGCTAGGTACCCAAAATACAGCTCATTTTACAGAACATAACAAGTGCTATGGAAATAGAAAGTGACAGTAAAAAGAAATTCATTCTCCCGCAGAGGCTTCTATTTCCTCACCTCTGCTCCTTGTGCAATGAACGTGCTTTGGAAGGGTCATTCTAAGCCTGCGAGACCTGTCTTAATAATGAAAGACCTATTTTCTAGCAATACGCTGCCCACACCGGAGTTTCACCTACTGGAGGTAGCATTTGTTTGCTATGTACTTAAATCTTAAACAAAAGAAGTCAATATTTTGGAGATATTTAGGGGTAATCAAGAAACTGAGAAGCAATTGTACGATATGGCTCACTTTATTCTGTTACCGCGTTTTGGGGGGCAGCCTATAGATATGGCATTTGTGACATATTTCAATATAATTCTGCTGGAATAGTTCTCAGTTCAGCAAGTACAGAAAATATAGCTAATGCCAATGTGAATAATACAAAGACAAGAGTGTGGCAAGTGACACTGTACTTCACTCACATAATATAGTGCAATAAAGGAAAAAAAAAAGCCTTGAAGGTACTGAAGAACGTTTTGTGAAAAACAGCTTTAGTCATGTACACACTCACCATTGCAAGTGGACCAAAGTAATTCAGATGGTGCCAGCCAAACGTCTCTAGTGGCACATAGTGTGAGAGCTTTTCAACTCTGCCTATTGATAGTTTAACATATAACCACCAATGAAAATCTGGCCAGTTTTTCCCATAAGCTAACAATATGAACATATACATCGGCACCTACTGCAAAGAAATATTTCTCATAGATTAAATAAACTCATGTTGTTGCCCATGGGGATTAACTATGAAGGATGACTTGATCTGAATACCTTCCTCTCCTCCCACGAGGAGGAGACCTTTGCTTCTTACCCCCACATCAATAAGCGGGTCCCCATTGGGTAAGTACAAGACTCTTCTGGTGATCTTGCTCAAGTTGAACACTGAATAGTATAGCAAATAGACAGTATAGAACTGAGGATAACATGGAATAGAAACAGCACAAAGAAAAGGAGATCTGGTCACCTTAAAACTTGAGGCAGGAAACTTTATAAATCAATAAATTAAAAGAGACAATAAAACAATCTAACATAAAAAAACAGCCAAAAAAGAGAATCTCTAGGACATATGTGTGTCATAGTGTTCATTGATAATTTTTGATGGACAAAAGGTGACATACATATTCCAATATGGTATTTATGACAATGACAATAGTTTGGCAATAAGAGCAATATGTAGGAATGTGATCCCACTTTGATGAACATACTGTGTCAGAAATGTCTGCTGGGGGTCTGTTGTCTGCTATTGATTGTCAGTCACTGGAAAGTTTGCTGAATGTGTTTCTATGAAGCTGAGAGGTGTATTTATTAAAAATCACAATTAAAATTGCAATTTGGGGGGAAAAATTTTTGATTTTGTGCTTGTGTTAAAAATCTTGAAGTTTTTCACAATAATCACAGCGACAAATTGATGGAAGATGGGAATCAGATTTTGCCATTTATTTTCAAGAAAGTTGATAAATATCTACTGATGCAAAGTCTTGGAAATCAATCTTGCTTGAAGGCTGAAGATACATTTCCCATTAACTTCGATGACATCTTGACAGGTTAGAGAGACTGGTGAGAAACTGCCATGGGAGTCATTTATTTATTTTATTTTTTTTGCTGTGATTTTGCAAAAAAAGAATTCTCGACTACAGTTATTGATTAATCTTCCTCTTAGAGTAGTTCTTGGTAACCATATTAGAGGGACAATCTGGGGGGACCCTGGAGAGAATGGACTTGCCAAGATGGCTCTGGTGAGGTCTACATGATGCAGGGCAGAATTAGTAATATGACTAAGGGGTCAATGTAATAAACGTAGCAACGTTAGCATCTACTGGTCACCTGATTAACAGCAAACATCAGCATAGACCTGTTGCAACCTACTACCAGCTACTATCAGCTTATTATCATGGTTCTTTTGGCTAGCAAGATCATCTGTCATGGTGAACTACTGACCTGAAATTATCAAGGCGAACTACTGACCTGAAATGTTAATTAATCTGCTCCTAAGAGTCCTGTTTTGGTTACTAATGTCCTTATGAAATCAGATATTACTACATTCCACAATATAAAGGCACAAGAAACAATAGTATAGTCAATACATACTGCATTTAATAATGTCTGTTAGAGTCTACTGAGACTAGATCACAATTTTCTCTTCTAGAAGCAATCTGAAAATGGGATTGTGGAGTTAACAAATGTTAATGTGCTCTCTGCTTCACGCCTTCAGTGTAACAGATTTCACTATGTTATACAGTAGCACAACATGAATGCAAATCTAAAGATTACCTTGGATGAATGCTGTCAAATCTATTTTTCATGATCAAAATGGTCACAATAATATTAGCAGCATTAAAGGTTATGGTTCAACCGCTCTGGGTTTAATGACTCTGCAAAGAATGATCACATTTCTTTGCTCTGTTTTTTAAACTGGGTGGCAATGAACCAGCATTTGATTTGAATGGAAAGTTTATGCATTACTCTTTAAACACAAACAAGGCTAAAGATGGCCCAACATGCCAGTGAATACGGCGATGAGGAAGTGGAAAAGAGTTTACTCGTTTCACATCTTGCTGTTCCAATTGTTGAGACCAATTGTTGAGACTGTTGCACAGAACGAACAGAACAAAGGAAACATGGCCTAGCAATCCAATAGATCTGTCTGTGTAGAAGACCATATAATCTATTTTGGTCTCCCAAGGGCCAGCAAATAGGGAGGAAGCTATAGAGGGGCTGCCTATATAGGTAGAGAAGGCAAAACATTAACCAAAAAAATGAAAACCCTCTGTTCGGATTGGCCCAGCCCATACAGATCACCAGTGTATGGTCCCTTAAAAGGGAGGACATAGCATTTACTGCCATAATTGTCAAGAAAAAAAAAAAAATTATATATATATATTGATAAAGGGGCTTGCCCCGAAACGTTGCACGTTCGCACGAAATAAATAGCAAGGGGTAACCCTGCACTTTAATTGCCTTGAGTGCCAGTGTATTCCTATACAACTCGCTTTTAAGGGACCATACACTGTACCATACTATATCTGTAAAATAAAAGCATCTTAAAATCTGGCCTTTAGTGTTTCCTGTGTTAAAAAAAAAAATAATAATAACTTAGTAGTAACTCTTACCCAGCCATTGTAACACTAGTCATATGCAATGGATTGCAGCACTGAAAAGTCACCAACTGCTAATCTTCGTCAATGTTTTCATGGGAAGATAAGAAATATCTAAATGCTCTAATAAACAATTCCTCTAATTCCATCATCATAATCTGCAGTTTCTTCGGAGATTTAAGTGGATTTTTCGTAGCAGTTTCTAGCATGGCTTCTTTTGAGACACGGCCAGGCATTAAGCTATGATGGATGACCTGAGTGTTTTGAGATTTTTAGCTTTTAAAATTAATGCTGACTTCCTATTGTGTCTCCATTAATCTGTTTCTAATGACAAGGGGTTTTCTTTACGAAGTACCTTGCAAAATGAAAAGGGACTATTCTGTTTAGAATGTGTTCCACAAAAAGTGACCTTGGCTTTACTGGAAAATTGTCAATTTCTGACACAGCATCAAACAAAGCCGAATCTTGCATATAATATATAATATATCTATATATATATACACATATACATGTAGGTCCTTCGCTGAGGGACTTCTAACATTATGGTTTGCTTCTTCTGTTTTGTAAAACTCATGAAAAGGGCAGGTGTGGATACTGACTCACATAATAGAAGTAGCAATACATTTTTTTTTTAAGATACATAGCTTCAAACAGGTATTCACCTGTGTTTTATTCACAGCAGGGTAATTCAAAATTGTATAACTCAACACAAGATAGTTACAATGATTTTACTCACAAAAGGTTTTTCTTTCCTGTTCCAAAACTACATAAGTTAAGCCTCACTTCTTCTTACTTTCTGGACAGGAAAATATAATGTAGCCCCACCCCTTTATCACAGGTGATTATTCAGCCTGTGAAGGTTCAACACCTGCACTGACTTTTTCAGCCTGAGTGAACCCAGTCCTTGTTATTTTCCTCGTCTGCTGTTTTTCATAGAGCATTCTGGGGGTGTCATACATACCCTCTAGAGTTTTATGTAATACATTTGTACATTAATTGTATATATGTAATTAATAAATATGTAATACACAATATTTATACACAACATCCTAATTAGATGCCCGTAGTGAGAAAATCATCTTATTATCTGTATCTGATCTATTTAATGGCACATAGGGCATTATCTAAGAGTGATGTTTCACTCTCAGCCATCACGTCAATTGAGACAGTTCTCTGTGTTTATGTCTCTTTATTTATGTATTGACAAGAGAAATAATAATACACAGCCAATGAATAGTATATATACATACATATATATATATATATATATATATATATATATATATATATATATATATATATATATATATACACACACACACACACAGTATATTTCTGCAGAATATGTAATGTCCTTCTACATACAGAGGAAGCATCTTGTGATAAACTCTAACACTGTCTCCAAAGACAATCTCTATCTATAAACTGCACATATGTGCAATTAAATTCTTGTTTCTAGCTGCCAAAGAACAAGGCAGTACCTTTTCTGAACAGTACACTGTGGTATTTTATAGAAAGACCAACCACTTGGTCGGAGCAATTTAGTGCAAGCTAGGGAGAGGATAAATGTTCAAAAATATCTAGTGTGCCTTACCCCCCCCCCACCTTTCAGTGAATGACTTGGCTTACCTTTCAATTATTATTGTGTTTTTTTTATAGTATTGGCATTTTATGGGAGGCTATACTACAGTCAGACCAAACTGAAACAATGACAAGACTTTGAGCTTCCCTCGGTCTGGTTGACATGCAGCGGTGGTTTATAGGCAGAAACAAGCAATCTGATTTCTTTTTCCAATACTTATTAAAATGCATATTTTCTCTTGACAATTGTAGCTTCGTAAATATGACATGAGAATGCTCCTATAAACTAGAAATTTATTCCGAATTCAGCGAGAGATGCCACAAAAGTAATTTTCAAATATTTGGCCTCTGCAGCATACAAATAGTCACATTTGCTAATGAATGTTTAATGCAGAGCATACATCAGATGTGCCCCACTGGTCTTCTCCCTGTGAGGAAAAGGCAGTCGGTGTTCTTCTTCTTAATGTTCTCTCCCACAATGACCATATTAATGATACTGGGTTTTGCAGGATACAATGCTTTTTAACTCTCATCATACTGTAAAAAGCCATTCTGACAAAGAGAACTTTAGTAAGGGGCAGATATTGGTCTGGGCAAGTACACAGTTTTATTGTAAATGTTGACCAATGTCTTCTTAACTCTTTTATGTAACTGGTCACATTTGTAATATATCAAAAAAGCAGTGCAGTTAATAACTGGCTTGTAGTCTGCAGTTCTAGCTAAGTACAGAAATGAGCATTAAGAACTGTCTTATCTTTACAAATATTTGTCAGCGTCTAGTTTCCTGAAAAGGTGGGAAAGCTTCCATTATATGCTGGGAAAATTATTGGTGGCTTTATCTTTTATTCATATAAAGGAACTGATGTTGGGCAATCAGGCTTGGTGTGCATAGATGTTCTAATTTATCCCACAGGAGCTCAGGGCTCTGTGCAGACTAGGCAAGTTATTTCACTACCATGTTTGCCAACCTATTTCTTGCAGTGCTTACTTTGTGCCCAGTGTTATTATCAGACTTATGAAGAAGGTAAATGTATGATGTAGTGGTATATGTGTCTTCAAAGATGGGTGTGGACGGAATAGCCAAGTTTGGCCATATAGTTTAGATTACTGCAGTTCCACTGCAGTAAAAGTGTTGCAAATAAGTACCTAGAAGCTTATAGGCACTTATCACACCTCCCAACTGTCCCATTTTCAGAGGGACAGTCCCTCTTTTAAAAGCTAAACCCGCAGTCCATCGTTTGTACTGGAAAGTCACGATTTTCTCTGCACAGAACAGGCAGAAAACGCAACAAAGTTTCTATCTTAATTGGCTTTTGGCATAGAGCCCAGAACAGCCACAGCTGCAGATAAGATACTTTTGTAAACATTTTGAGGTAAGCAAATAAGTAATTGTAACAATATAAGATAACAGGTCTCTTGGGAGAAGCTAGACTCACAGCTTGAAGGGCAATTCACTTTCATTAGCAAAACTGTAATAAATGAAAAAAACACAGAAATATGTTCAAACTTTAATAGCCTGCCAAATTTTGTAAAATGAACATGGTAATTAGAGGGTGTGACCACAAAAATGGGCATGGTCAAAAAATTTGCTGCACTCCCTGTTTTCCTTATAGGAGATAGCCAGGGAGGAGAAATCAAGCGCTGCATGATGGATAGTCGCCGTGTTGCCTTTCTGAAGTGGAGTGCAAGCGGAGTTTCAGTAAGTTATTTCTTAATAGAGAAATATAGAATTTGTGGGGGGTTTTTTTTCTTTTTTTTTTCTTCTACACAAACACATTTTTTTAAAAAAAAATGATGTTACTGATCCTTTAAGAAATCAATAGCCTTTGGGTACTATATGACAACTCTTTCACAAACAAGAAGACAGGAGGACTATAGTACATGCAACATGCTCACAGTACCTCAGACTATCTGTATAAAAGCTTAGGTTCCAGATTAAAAACTAACCACATTCTAACTTTCATAGAAATCAAGAGTAACTACTATAACCTATGGCGTTTGATAGACTCTTGAGAAAACATTATGCAGTCTTGTTAGCAAGACATTACCAGGTTTTAACATTGCTACAAACATCAAATCTCTAGCAAAAATGTAGACAGTAAAGATCAGTATAATGTTTCTGAACCAAAATAGCAATTATATGCCACATCAGCTGTACTTTATAGGATGTCAATTGTAATGAGCAAATTTATTCGCCAGCCATGGATTCGCGTGAAATTCCAAATTTTGCCATGTTCGATTTTTTTCATAAAACTGCAGCAAAAAATTGCCATGGAAATGTTTGCAGCGAAAAAACCCCACTGACTTTATTGCATTTGGAGAAAAAAGTCACCATAACAAAAAACGCCCATTGACTTTAATACATTAGGACAAAAAAGTCGCCATAAGAAAAAAGGCCCAATGACTTTAATGCATTTGGAGCAATTAAAATTGTCGCTCGTAAAAACAACCATTGACTTCAATGCATTTCGCGAAATTTCGCTCGTCGGTAGATAGCACTTATATGAAGGTAAATTACAAAGATATTAGCAGTCACTTAGAAATTGTGTGTCCAGGTGATGTTACAAGGCCACAGGGTTTATTGTAATTACTGTATATACTCGAGTATAAGCCGACCCGAGTATAAGCCGAGGTACCTAATTCTACCTACGAAAACTGGGAAAACTTATTAACACGAGTATAAGCCTAGACACAACTACAGCCCTGTCTCCCAGCAGCGCACATTCTGCCAAAGCGACCCCCCCCAGCGATCAACCGGACTTCTTTGCAAAGTTTATGGTGACAGAGAATTGACAAACGGATTACTGTGTGCATTGTCCCACTACCATGTGCAGAGGGCGCTGTGTGATATTGCCATGATTGTTAATCCTTCATATAACCAACAGAGGGCGCTGTGTGATATTGCAGTCACTGTTATTCTTTCATATAACCAACAGAGGGCGCACTGTTATTCTTTCATATAACCAACAGAGGGCGCTGTGTGATATTGCACTCACTTATTCTTTCATATAACCAACAGACGGCGCTGTGTGATATTGCAGTCTCTCCCCAAGTGAACTGTTGGTATAGGAATGATTAAAAGTGATTGCAATCTCAGCTACTGCCCGCTGACCCGAGTATAAGCCGAGGTAGACTTTTTCAGCACATTTTTGATGCTGAAAAACTCGGCTTATACTCGAGTATATACGGTATACTCATATGACTTATAGGCAATTTTTTAATTTACAAAGAAAATTCCAAGTAACATTGCTACTAATACAGGCTCATACTGGCCTGCCAGAGTGCAAGAGCGTCTACCTCTGTACCATGATCATAGTCACCCACATGCATGGACAATTCCTGGCAACCTTTTATTATTCCTAGAATAAGCCTAGTCCTTATAATACAGGATTGCTGGTGTCCCTATTTCAAGAGACTTATATCTTGTATATGGTAAAGCTATTATCTTACAGCACCAATATCACAATTGAAACAATTGTAACCATATCTGCAGAGCATAACACAGAAGTTAATGTATTGTGTTGTGTTATTTATTAGTATATTTAATGTCAGAAATGAATTGTTTGACCATAAAACACACAGCCTAGAGTGATTAATACATAAAATCATCAAATTATTAACTAGGAGAGTGTTGCAAGATGTTTCTCCAAGAACAAAGATGCCTATAATGTGTGTGTGGATCTGTAGTGATCAATGTGTCTCTTCCTTGCTCAGCAAGTCTTAAGCCTCCATGTGCATATAACTCTGGTTAGAACTGATGAACAGTTCAGAAAGGTGATTCATGTTCAATTATCCCAGCCAGACATAACACAGTCAAACCAAAAGTGATGGGAGTCTTTCTGAGCTGACGTGGTATTGCCGCACTGGATTTGATGCAGGCAGGAAATCAAAATGAATCTTTTCATTATGCAAAAAAGTTGGATCACTACAAATAGCAAATGAGGCGCATTTAACCTGATTTAAATTATGCATTTAATGAAGAGCTCAATTTAGGTTTTCAAGAGCTAACATATATTAATCAATCCTCAGGTCAATAAGAAAAAAACAGACAAAATGGAATCTGTAACAATGGAGAAATAACTTATTATGGTTTGAAAAGTTACCTGCAACCCACTGTAGAGCAAAAAGGCAATGTGAAGTTAAGGAAAGATTAACAAAAAGCAAAGTTCAAAAATAAAAAAACATTCAAACAACAGGTTTCAAATACCAATATGATGCCACTAGTTATAAAGAGAGGAAAGAGCGAGTCAGTGATGTCAACAAATGTTTGTGAACATGTAAAGGGAATAAACCTGGTTAATCTGTGGTTATTAACCAATGTCTGCATCAACACGTTGGCTTAATTTTAAGATTCCCACTAAGGTATTGAGGATGCAGAATATATACTAGTCTGGGATACCACTTAAGCTCAGTTAAAATCAGTTGCCAGCAACTACTACCAAGTTGTCTGGGCTTTTATAACAAACTGCATGACCACAAAAGTCGGGCCAAACCCACCAATGCATCAGTGGAATAAAAGGTCTACTAATACATAAGGCACAAAAAAAACAATCACTAAGGAATAACTGCAAACAAACATACTGATCTGGATATAGATGCCTTTAAATTGTATCATATCACCCTGTCACACAAAAATCTTGAATGATCTACACATTCCCATAAATATCTTGCATTTGAATTGTTTTATTAAAAGGATATATTAGGTATGGCCTAGGCGGAGGTAAAAAAATATATATATACATAGATGCCAAAACAAGGGGCACCTACAAACTGGTGGGAATAACCTTATATAACGCAAGCATCTAATATCTTTAGCCAGCATTAGTTAATGTTTTTTGCGTTTCTTTCATTTTTATAATTGAAAGAACAACCCTATATTCAAGAACTATTGCCTCCCTGTTGAAAAAGCCCCAGAAGTACCAGGAAGAGAAGCATTTGGAAGACTTGGTTTGACACCCATTTTGGTGAAGACTTTTTGCAGATGCTTTGTGGGTAGGGATGTAGCGAACGTCGGAAAAAAAGTTCGCGAACATATTCGCGAACTTGCGTCAAAAATGCGAACGGTTCGCGAACGTCGCGAACCCCATAGACTTCAATGGGAAGGCGAATTTTAAAAGCTAGAAAAGACATTTCTGGCCAGAAAAATGATTTTAAAGTTGTTTAAAGGGTGCAACGACCTGGATAGTGGCATGCCAGAGGGGGATCAAGGGCAAATATGTTTCTAAAAAATCCATTGTTGACACAGCGCTGCGTTTTGTGCTGTAAAGGGCAGAAATCACACTACATTTCTAAACCTGTGTAATAAAATGCTTTAAAACGTCCGGCGTCTACATGCCAATCAAGTCGTGTAAAGGTTACAGCCTGTTCACACGCAAAGACGAAACGCGGCGCTTACTGCAACGCAAAAAAACGCAAAGAGCTTTAATGAATGATACCGTCAAGTGAGCAAATGATAGTTGTTAATTACTAGTTGAGCTTGTCACCTCCAGGATGTTCGTCCTGTTGGTGGCAATATTTCTGTAGTGGTGTGTTTAGCAGTCACCGTGCTTGTGCGCACGGTCAGGCAGAGGTAATTCAATGTACAGTGAAGTGAACCAAAAAACACTGATTCTGCAGTGTGGGCCCAGTTTTGGTCTACTTTATTGATCACCTGCGGTGACCATAAAAGATGCGATTTTGCCACTGTTGCAGAACCCTGAAAAATTAGGCATGTGTACTTTCCTGAAAAATTATGTTTTTTTTGTCGCAGCCACTGAAGCAGAAGGCCAGAAACAATATGCCATATAAATGCTGAAAATATTATTTTTTTTTTGTCGCAGCCACTGCAGCACAGAGGCCAGAAAAAATATGCCATATAAATGCAAACAATATTAATTTTTTTTTGTCGCAACCACTGCAGCACAGAGGCCAGGAAAAATATGCCATATAAATGCTGAAAATATTAATTTTTTTTTGTCGCAGCCACTGCAGCACAGAGGCCAGGAAAAATATGCCATATAAATGCTGAAAATATTAATTTTTTTTTGTCGCAGCCACTGCAGCACAGAGGCCAGGAAAAATATGCCATATAAATGCTGAAAATATTCATTTTTTTTTGTCGCACCCACTGCAGCACAGAGGCCAGAAAAAATATGCCATATAAATGCTGAAAATATTCATTTTTTTTTGTCACAGCCACTGAAGCACAGAGGCCAGAAAAAATATGCCATATAAATGCTGAAAATAGTCATTTATTTTTGTCGCAGCCACTGAAGCACAGAGGCCAGAAAAAATATGTCATATAAATGCTGAAAATATTCATTTATTTTTGTCACAGCCACTGAAGCACAGAGGCCAGAAACAATATGCCATATAAATGCTGAAAATATTCTTTTTTTTTTTGTCACAGCCACTGAAGCACAGAGGCCAGAAAAAATATGCCATATAAATGCTGAAAATATTCATTTTTTTTGTCACAGCCACTGAAGCACAGAGGCCAGAAAAAATATGCCATATAAATGCTGAAAATATTCATTTATTTTTGTCGCAGCCACTGAAGAACAGAGGCCAGAAAAACTCAGGATTTACCTGGATTCAAATTAAACCAGTAGGGTTTGCACCCTAGTTTGTAACGGTGGTGGAGGGAGGAGGACGCTAAAGGACAGCTGTGTGTGGAGTCATGAGGCGTGCAGAGAAGGACAGCTGCATGGGGAGTCAGAAACTCAGAACAAGTCTTCCGGCGTGCAGTAACCCTCCGAGATCCACCCCTCATTCATTTTAATAAAGGTCAGGTAATCCACACTTTTGTGACCTAGGCGAGTTCTCTTCTCAGTTACAATCCCTCCTGCTGCACTGAAGGTCCTTTCTGAGAGGACACTTGAGGCGGGGCAAGACAAGAGGTTCATGGCAAATTGTGACAGCTCTGGCCACAGATCAAGCCTGCGCACCCAGTAGTCCAGGGGTTCATCGCTCCTCAGAGTGTCGATATCTGCAGTTAATGCCAGGTAGTCCGCTACCTGCTGGTTGAGGCGTTCTTTGAGGGTGGATCCAGAAGGGTTCTGGCGCTGCCTTGGACAAAAAAACATTTGCATGTCTGACGTTACAGAGTGGCCAACGTGCTTTGTCCTTGCAGGTGCGCTCGTGGCAGGATTACTGGCACCTCTGCCCCTGGAATGTTGATGAGTTCCTGAAGTGACATCACCCTTAAAAGCATTGTACAACATGTTTTGCAGGCTGGTTTGTAAATGCAGCATCCTTTCAGACTTGTGGTATGTTGGTAACATTTCTGCCACTTTATGCTTGTACCGAGGGTCTAGTAGAGTCGCGACCCAGTACAGGTCCTTCTCCTTAAGCCTCTTGATACGGGGGTCCTTCAACAGGCATGACAGCATGAAAGACCCCATTCTCACAAGGTTGGATGCAGAGGTATCCATCTCCGCTTCCTCGTTATCAAGGACTGCATCATCCACGGTCTCCTCCCCCCAGCCACGTACAAGACCAGGGGTCCCCAAAAGGTCACCACTAGCCCCCTGTGAAGCCTGCTCCTGTTGGTCCTCCTCCTCCACAAAGCCACCTTCCTCCTCTGACTCCACTTCTGACACCTCCCCCTGCGTTGCAGCAGGTGCCTGGGTTCGTTCTGGTGATTCCGACCAGAAATCGTGCACTTCCTGCTCCTCGTCACGCTGGTCTACAGCCTCATCTGTCACTCGTCGCACGGCACGCTCCAGGAAGAAAGCAAAGGGTATTAGGTCGCTGATGGTGCCTTCGGTGCGACTGACCATATTTGTAACCTCTTCAAAAGGGCGCATGAGCCTGCAGGCATCGCGCATAAGCACCCAGTAACGGGGGAAAAAAATCCCCAGCTCTGCAGATCCAGTCCTACCACCCAGTTCAAACAGGTATTCGTTGACGGCTCTTTGTTGTTGCAGCAGACGTTCCAACATGAGGAGCATTGAATTCCAGCGAGTCTGGCTGTCGCAAATCAAACGCCTGACTGGCATGTTGTACTGCTGCTGAATGTCAGCAAGGCATGCCATGGCTGTATAGGAACGTCTGAAATGGGCCGACACCTTCCTGGACTGCCTGAGAACGTCCTGGAATCCTGGGTACTTTGAGACAAAACGTTGGACTATTAAATTCAGAACATGTGCCATGCAGGGCACATGTGTTAAATTTTCCAGTCTCAGTGCTGCCAACAGATTGCTTCCATTGTCACACACCACTTTTCCGATCTTCAGTTGGTGTGGGGTCAGCCACCGATCGGCCTGTGACTGCAGAGATGACAGGAGTACAGATCCGGTATGGTTTCTGCTTTCCAGGCACGTCATCCCCAAGACAGCATAACAACGGCGTACCTGGCACGTCGAATAGCCTAGGGGGAGCTGGGGGTGCACAGGTGTGGAGGAGGAGGACCCAGCAGCAGAGGAGGAAGAAGAGGAAGAAGACGAGGTAGAGAGCGAAGGAGGAGTAGAGGTGGTGGCAGAACCGCGTGCAATCCGTGGCGGTGACACCAACTCCACTGTCGTTGTTGAGCCACACATTCCCTGCTTCCCAGCCATTACCAAGTTCACCCAGTGGGCAGTGTAGGTGACATACCTGCCCTGACCATGCTTGGAGGACCATGCGTCAGTAGTCATATGGACCTTTGGCCCAACACTAAGTGACAGAGATGCGGTGACTTGGCTCTGCACATGGTGGTACAGGTGTGGTATTCCCTTTTTTGAAAAAAAATTGCGGCTGGGTACCTTCCACTGCGGTGTCCCAATTGCTACAAATTTGCGGAAGGCCTCAGAGTCCACCAGCTGGTATGGTAAAAGCTGGCAGGCTAAGAGTGCAGACAAGCCAGCTGTCAGACGCCGGGCAAGGGGGTGACTCGCAGACATTGTCTTCTTACGCTCAAACATGGCCCTCACAGAAACTTGGCTGGGGGCAGATGACTGGGAATGGGAACTGGTGGTCAAGGTAGAAGGCGGAGTGGAGGGTGGTTCAGACGGGTCAAGGACAGCAGAGGTAGAGCAGTAAGATGCTGGACCAGAAGGAGGGTGGCTTTTAGTTTGCCTGTTGCCTTTGAGGTGTTGCTCCCAAAGTGCTTTGTGCTTGCCGTTCATGTGCCTTCGCATAGAAGTTGTACCTATGTGGCTGTTGGGCTTCCCAAGACTCAGTTTCTGACACTCATTGCAAATTACAACGCTTTTGTCAGAGGCACACACATTAAAAAAATCCCACACTGCTGACCTTTTTGAAGCTGGCAATCTGGCGGTAACAGTAGAAGTTGGCGGCGTTGGCGGCAATGGCGGGTGCGTTGGCCGGCTGACCACAGGTGCTGATACATGTTGTTGCCCTACTGTTCCCTGCGAGCTGTCCTCCCTGCTTCTTCCAAGTCTTATTCTCCTCCTGCCTCTCTGACTCTCCGTCTCTCCATCTGAACTATCCTCCTCTTGCTCTCTTCTACTGGGCACCCACAAAACATCAATCTCCTCATCATCATTCTCCTCAGATGCATCAATTTCTTCTGACAGCTCACAGAAGGAAGCAGCAGCGGGGACCTCCTCATCACTCATTATGTCCATCTCTGTTGTGTTCTCTGCCAGAATTAAATCTGGTGTAACGTCCTCATCTCCTTCATCTTCTTCTGCCAATAATGGTTGCGCATCACTCAGTTCAAGAAACTCATGTGAAAATAACTCCTCTGACTCCAGTGAAGAAGGGGCGCCGGTGGTGGAGGAAGTGTTACGTGGGGTGGCCATAGCAGTGGAGGATGAGGATGTTGTGGTAAAGTTAGAAACGGTAGAGGATGGGGTGTGCTGTGTAAGCCAGTCAACTACCTCTTCAGCATTTTGGGAGTTCAGGGTCATTGCCTTTTTAAAACTGGCCAATTTCCTAGGGCCACAGGATAGCATAGCAGCACGGCCCCTAGTGCCTCTGCGTGGCGGCCTGCCTTTGCCTGGCATTATTTTTAAAACAACAACAACAACTCAGGTGGTGTTTCTGGAGACGGTATTATTATTGATATTTAGACAGAATGTGAACAAGCTCACACAGCTAGATGGCCGTTGTTTGAAAATGAAGAACACACTGGGCAAACAATGCCTACAAGGTCAACGTATACACTACTACAGCAGTGGATATGGAATATATTATTGCTGCTTGAAAAACGTCACTCAGGCGGTGTTCCTGGAGACGGTATTATTGTTGATATTTAGACAGAATGTGAAAAAGCTCACACAGCTAGATGGCCGTTGTTTGAAAATGAAGAACACACTGGGCAAACAAATTGAAACAATGCCTGCAAGGTCAACGTATACACTACTACAGCAGTGGATACGGAATATATTATTGCTGCTTGAAAAACGTCACTCAGGTGGTGTTTCTGGAGACGGTATTATTATTGATATTTAGACAGAATGTGAACAAGCTCACACAGCTAGATGGCCGTTGTTTGAAGAACACACTGGGCAAATAATGCCTGCAAGTGCACTACTATTGGTGCACTACTATGAAGAACAGCAAACAGCACTGTACACGTTAAAGAACAGTAAGATAAGTAAAATAATAGCACTGGGCTCTTATAGTAGCAACTAGCAAAGTAAAAAAACAAAAAATAAAATAAAAGCAGTCCTTACAAGGACTATTGGGTTATTACAGCAGTCAGCAGATGAGATCAGAAGAGATCAGTGCCCACAGCAGGCAGCTACATACAGAGCACTGCAGTAGAAGGTAGATTACTAGCCAGCAAAGCTACCTAACCTAAAATGTCCCTCAAATCCCTGCAGACTTCTGTCCCTCCAATACAGAGCAGTATCAAGTAGATTACTAGCCAGCAAACTTACTATCAACTGTCCCTCAAATCAGTGAAATCACTAACAGCTCTCTCCCTACACTAGCTCTTCCAAGCACACACAGGCAGAATGAAAAAACGCTGCAGGGCTTCAGTTTATATATGGAAGGGGAGTGGTCCAGGGGGTGTGGGGGTGGTCCAGGAGGGAGAGCTTCCTGATTGGCTGCCATGTATCTGCTGGTCTGGGGTGAGAGGGCAAATAAAAGCGCCAGGTAAGGCGAACCCAAAATGGCGAACGTCGCGCGACGTTCGCGAACATTCGGCGAGCGCGAACACCCGATGTTCGCGCGAACAAGTTCGCCGGCGAACAGTCCGCGACATCCCTATTTGTGGGTGGTTGGCTCCAAGTTAGGATTCAGATGCCACGGCATACCACCAGTTCTTGCAAAACTGCTAAGAAGAGACTCCAGGAGGGGATATAAAGAATATAGCTTATGGTTACTTTGTTTGAAGCTAGTTTGGATCAGGAGAGCATTTGATAGAAAACATTTAATTATAAGTCTGCAGAGAAATTCTGCTGACAGCAAAAGGGTATAAAAGGTGGATGTATCAACTTGGCACTTTATTTTATTCACGGAGAGGAAACATGCTGTGTATAAGCTTAGACTGAGCCCTTGAGTGAGACTCTAGAAACTATACGGAAATGTTGGTTGCAATTCTCACGGCTTCTCTTTGTAAATAACCAGCCCTGTGTCCAATGTTATTAAACCATCTACTAAAGAGTGAGACTAGCATAGCAGAAAGCGCAGAGATGGGAAAGCTATACCCATTACCATAGCATTTAATCCTGTTTATATCTGCTTTAATGTTTAATTTATTGAGTCAAATCTCTTTGGAGCAATACGCAAAATACAACCTTTCGATTAGTCACTGTCACCCCAATTAAAACATGTTTTTCTCTTTGGCTTTTTAAGCAATGCAAAGGGATATTATGGGATGTAATTATGTGCATGCAGTTAATAATAACACAGTAGCTTATAAGATGACAAGTCTAGATCCTTGCAAGCCCCACAGGCCCTCACTCAAATACAAATTGTGAACACTATAATTTTCACACAAAGAACAAGGGAAGGAGAACAAATCTAAACAGCAAATTATAATTTTTTTTTTTTAAAAAACCCATAGTATTGACATTTTTGGAACCATGCAAAGACTGAATACAACTCTGAGAGAAGCAGGATAATAATAATAAACAAAGGAACAGTTATAAAATATTTTTCTAGTAAGCTGTACTACCTCCCTGCAGAGGAAATTAAGTTGAAAGGCGGACGTTTCCTACATTGGTTTTGTCGAAACAGACTGGTATACATATAAGGCCAATGGAACTCCTGGAGTTTTTTTATCGCTCTAGTACTCTTACGGAGAACAGTGATCAAAATGCCTTTCTCTACTTGCAGATACCTTTTATTCATGTGCATGAGAATGACTGATTACGGTCTGACAGCCTGTGTCTGCAATAAACTGTGCATTTTACATTCATATAAATGGAAAGCAGATGCATGTGGAGAAGCACCACTGTGTATTTTACCTTATTTCTCCTCCCACAGCATCAAAACGAAGGTGTACAATAGACCTAAGAGCATAGCAGGTGTTTTTGCCACTTGCACACAAGTTGTAGGATAGGTTAATTGAATGCAAGCAGTTACTCGACTAGATGGCAGTGGTTCCTAGGGGTAAATTATCCTACAAGCCTTGGGTACTGGATGGGACAGCCCCTAATTAGAGTTCAGATGGATAGGGCACTATTGCAGCCTTTTTGGCCTACCCGCAAGATGCTGAAGCTTGTGCCAGGAGTCTGAGGTAAATGGCTCATCAATATTGGAGAACACCACGTAAGGATCCCATCTGAGATTGTCCTAGCTCAGAAACAGTGAATGTTAGGCCAGTTTATATTATATATGTGAAGCCAGTGTAGTTAGTGACAAAGGTCAGCCTTGGACCCATTAAGAGCTACGTTGCATTAATGTCCTTACAGGAACCCCACCAGTATAAGATAGACAGTGAAAGACCAAGGGATGCTAGCACCCTTATAAACTACCTTAGATGGGGCCCTCAGGGTATGTTGAAGTTGTTGGAAACTGAAGGCCTTACTCACACAGCCTCTGAAAGAAAGGTGTTGTGAGGATGACTGAGAATCCCCCCAGACAGCATTGTTTCACTACAGGTTCAGTACAATTAGCCTTATCTCCCCCCCCCCCCCCCCGGGGAGCTCTGAGAATAAAGGAGCTGTAAATAAGGAGCAATAATAGTTTGTCAATCATTCAGCTCCTTTAGCCAGCAATAACGGCTTACATCTTAGTGTAACTAGTTTGTGGTAGCTAATTTCAATCCATCAGGTGGAACTGGACACAGGCTCACTGTTTATGAGATACAATAGCAAGCACAACTTCATTTGCATAAAAAGAATGATTTATTACATTTAATAGCAGATAAATCTTTCTTAAACAGGTGCATTCTTTCGAACACTTTCAATAAATGCAGCACACTTGCGCCTAAAAAAATGAAAAATTATACCCCTCCATAAAATTTTCTTTACAGTTGGGCTTGATTCACATTAAAGAGTGCGCACACACAACTGCATTTTTCAGTACATGATTTGTTATTGCATCAGGCACATTGCTACCTTGTGGCCTCAAATGTGGCATTTGTGCTTGTAAATGTGCCATTTAATATTCTTAGATTTTATATTATTTAAAAAAATAAACAAAGGCATAAGTCAAACAACACTATTTACTCGCAGGCAAATTAAGCCAAAGCATCTATGTATATTGATATCTGATATTGTATGCTTTTCTACCAAAGTCTGAAAAAATTAAAAATGAATTTTTTCAGTAGGAAACCCCTCATTTTCACCTTTATCTTCCTTTTAAAAATATATATTTTAGATTAGCCATAGATTTAAGCTGACATTGGAAGCTTATTGGTTTGTGAATGGGTAGAGTCGTTTCTGGGGCTACTGCTGGGTGGAACTGGTCTTCTTTAAAAAAAAAAAAAAAAAGATGAAATTCACATTAATTTGGCTGGGTCTACTGCCTCAGGTAGCAAAATTGTAAGAAACCACCTAGTTAAGGGTATAATATGTATTATTTAATTAAAAGTGCCAGTAAGTTATGTAGGTATATGTACTGTACACTATGCATAACAGCAAACAGACAACATAGTTACAAGCATACAGACAGAAGCCAGGATATAAAATGTAAATTATAAGTATTCAGCTCATAAAAACTTCAAATCAAGGCTACCAAGGAATCAGTCCTTGTGGGAGGATTTTATCATATACAATGCACTACAATGATTTCTTGGGATGTGCAAGATTAATAACACACTGTACATGGTAGAGCCTGCTAAATTGTGACAAATAGCCATCTATCAGAAGGTGGTGGGCAAGACGGCTGAATGTCTGCAAGGGAAAACAAAGCTGCAGAAGATACTGCACAAAGAATTCCACGGACAAACAAATACTGGTACAGGTGAGAATGTATGGCCTAAACCTTTTGTAAATCTGTCCCATTGTGATCGCTACAGTAAGTGGCCCATACAATTACAGATGCAAGAGCTGAGCTCTTTTCAAAATACATTAATAAAGATATGGAGGCAAGCGTAGGGCTGCCACCTGGCCGATAAAAATAATGGCTTAGCCCAGGGGTCCCCAACCTTTTTAACCCGTGAGCCACATTCAAATGTAAAAAGAGTTGGGGAGCAACACAAGCATTAAAAAGTCCCTTGGGGTGCCAAATAAGGGCTATGGTTGGCTCTTTGGTAGCCCCTATGTGGACTGGCAGCCTACAAGAGGCTCTACTTGGGACTATAATTAGTTTTTATGCAATTAAAACTTCCTTTCAAGCTTGAAATTCAAAAATAAGCCCCTTCTTTGAGGACCCTGAGAGCAACATACAAGGGGTAGGAAAGCAACATGTTGCTCATGAGCTACAGGTTGGGGATCACTGGCTTAGCCCAATGTTATTAATAGGGAAAAAAGATAAATATATAGGAAGGCTGGTATTTTTTTCAGAAAAGGTGGCAACCCTAGGGCGAGGTGAAGTGTAAATGTAGCTACCATACATGAGAACATTCATTTCTTTGCTACAAAAAATGTTAACGACTTGCAGGTCCAATGTGACTGAAATACACAGGTCAGGTGGGATTATCCTCCAAGAGGGATTCTCTTGTATTCAATGGGCTCGCCGCTCAACATCAGCTGCTCCCATATGCATGTCCCTTCACTGGCTCCCAATCTCTTCTAGAATCAAATTCAAATTACTTACACTCACATTCAAGGCCCTTAATAATGAAACCCCTCCCTATATTTCATCTCTAATCTCCAAATACACTCCTTCACGAAACCTATGCTCTGCTTCTGATCTTCGCCTCACTTCTCCTCTGATCACTTCTGCCCATTCTCGTCTACAAGACTTCTCTCGGGCTTCTGCTTTTCTCTGGAACTCTCTGCCACAAGCTGTCAGACTTTCTCCTTCTTTCCAAACTTTCAAGCGCTCCTTAAAGACCCATCTGTTTAAAGAGGCTTATTCGATGTACCTTAATTAATCATTAATCAATAACAAAGTGTTTATATAATCCTAATGTCTCAATTGTACCCTAACCTTTTAGTTTGTAAACTCTAATCTCTAGGTCCTTCTAACCCTATTGTACTCTATAATCCTTGTTTGTTATCCACCATTTATTCCCTGTTTGCTATAACTGCAGTAAAGCACTGCGTATCTTGACAGCGCTATATAAATAAATGATGATGATGATGACGACATGGACCCTGGAGAGCTTCAAAAGTTTTGATTTATGAAAACAACCCTGAAGTTGCTGGACTACATATCGCAGGATGCATTGAAGGGTATCTAAATCTCTTTGCCCCACTGTATCCCTAGTACTCTAAACAATTTATTGAAAACCAAATTACATATGTAAGAGGGTTCCCTTAGACTGTAAGCTCTATGGGGCAGGGACCTCCTTCCCACTATGTCTCTTACCACTAGGGATGTAGCGAACGGCGGAAAAAATGTTCGCGAACATATTCGCGAACTTGCGTCAAAAATGCGAACGGTTCGCGAACGTCGCGAACCCCATAGACTTCAATTGGAAGGCGAATTTTAAAAGCTAGAAAAGACATTTCTGGCCAGAAAAATGATTTTAAAGTTGTTTAAAGGGTGCAACGACCTGGACAGTGGCATGCCAGAGGGGGATCAAGGGCAAAAATGTATCTGAAAAATACATTGTTGACACAGCGCTGCGTTTTGTGCTGTAAAGGGCAGAAATCACACTACGTCACTCAGGTGATGTTTCTGGACACGGAATGTGAAAAAGCTCACACAGCGAGGTGGCACTTGGTTAAAGACTGGGCAAACAATGCCTGCAAGGGCAACGTATACAGTAGTGGATACGGAATATATTATTGCTGCTGTATCACTCAGGTGATGTTTACGGACACAGAATTATTATTGTTATTTAGACAGAATGTGAAAAAGCTCACACAGCTAGGTGGCACTTGCATACCTCCCAACTGTCCCTCTTTTGACCACTCAACCCCCTGTCCCTCTTTTGTACTGGAAAGTCCCTCTTTTCTCTGAACTGAACAGCTAACTTAATTAGCTTTTGGCAAAGAGCTCAGAACAGCTAACGGGTGCAAATAAGATACTTTGTAACAATTTTGACTCTGGTTGGTGCTGGTAGTGGTGAACTACTAGGAGGAGCAGCACACCAGTCCCACTCCCCAACACAGCTAGACTAATAGCACTGGGCTCTTATAGTAGCAAAGTAAAAAAACAAAAAAGAAAATAAAAGCAGTCCTTACAAGGACTATTGGGTTACAGGCAGCAGTCAGCAGATGAGAGATCAGCAGCAGGACAGCTGCCCACAGCAGCTACATACAGAGCACTGCAGTAGAAGGTAGATTACTAGCCAGCAAAGCTACCTAACCTAAAATGTCCCTCAAATCCCTGCAGAGTTCTGTCCCTACAATACAGAGCAGTATCAAGTAGATTACTAGCCAGCAAAGTTACTATCAACTGTCCCTCAAATCACTAACCAGCTCTCTCCCTACACTAGCTCTTCCAAGCACACACAGGCAGAATGAAAAAACGCTGCAGGGCTTCAGTTTATATATGGAAGGGGAGTGGTCCAGGGGGTGTGGGGTGGTCCAGGAGGGAGAGCTTCCTGATTGGCTGCCATGTATCTGCTGGTCTGGGGTGAGAGGTCAAAAATAAGCGCCAGCTAAGGCGAACCCAAATTGGCGAACGTCACGCGACGTTCGCGAACATTCGGCGGACGCGAACATTCGGCGGACGCGAACAGTCGATGTTCGCGCGAATTAGTTCGCAGGCGAACAGTCCGCGACATCCCTACTTACCACATAGCACTTAAGCTCTTTGTCCTGATCCAATCTGTATATATTTATTATGTTATTTGTCTTCCTTGTGTATACTTTTATATATACATAAATATTGTACTTTTATGCACTGTACAGCGCTACGGCTCCTTAACAGCATTTTACAAAACACAAAAAAGTTATACATACATACATACATACATACATACATACACCAGTGAATTCTGTTTTCGAGCACTGTCAGTCATCCTGCTGTTATATTACACTATAATTAAACATCAGGAGGGAGGACATATTGTTGTAAGTGGTTTGGTGAAAGAAAAACTGTGATTAAACATCCAGCTCCCAAAAATGGCACCAAATTTACACAGATTGGGTGGCATTCTTATTAGAGGATTGTTTTCATGGTGTCACCCTGAAAGGCTCAGGAAAATTTTATAAGAACGATAACAAACCTGATATTGCAAAAAAATGCTGAGATTTACTCCAGCAACAACCAAGTAAACTGTAAAGGAGCAACAATGTTTAGATCCAATACAAACAAAAGCTGGCAGTATAGAGGACATTTTTTTGACAGTTTAGCTGTGTTTTGTCATTTTGGCTTAACATGGAAATTAGAGATGGGCAAACATTCCAAAAAATAGTGCTGAAATATTAATTATAGCAACTATTAATCTTCCAAAACCCTCATTGCTCCAAATGTGGATCCCAAAAAGGCTCATCTTTAAATATACAAAGCACCTGAAAAGCTAACAAAAGAGTGTGCAGATCCTTCATCTGTTTATACTACAATTATTGATCAAGCACCTCTAATCTACTGAGGTTTGAGTGCTGACACTCAAACATGACCCTTGAGATTGTTGGCTTTGCTGCCAACAAAAAAACCCCTTTGGTTTTCATGTCAATGATTTAGACTTGTTAGAACTGTTGATGTAAGGAAGTGAGGTCAAGGAACAGGAACGAAAACAATGTTGGCTTTAAAAAAAAGAAAAATTCAAAAATTAAATAGAAGCACATTTAACAGCACTACTCAAGCCATCTATAAAAATGAAACAGGAACATTATCCAAATGGGAGATAAAATGCGTCTGTTTAAATGGCTAAATATCTGGACAAAAGGTAGAGATAAGGCCAAATATATCAAGTCAGTTTTAAAGGTCCTGTCTTTTTCCGTAGAGTAATATCACTGTCTGGCATCAACATAATGCTCCTTAGAATAACATAGAAAACAGACAGCTTTAACTCACAACACTTCTCTCAATTAAGTTAGTGTCTCCCATATGGCAACATTCATTAAACGATAACACAAGCTTAAATGTTTCCATAAGGCCATAAAAAACAGTTTTATTACAGGTGAAGGCCTAGCTCTTTGGAGAAAGTTCTCTCTGTGCTGAAAACACAGTTCCATTACTTACAGGTCCATGCTATTATTTATTTATAATTATTGCTTTCCTTTAAGGATATCTCTGTTTAAGTACAGATACATTTTACAGTGGGTCATTTACTAGATTGACTCATTTAAGCTTTCAGTGTTTATTGGCACCAAGATTTTTCCCTAGTTATTGGATTTTCATTAATATAGATTCCTAAAGCCCCTACCAAAAGAGAACGACATAGAAGGACAGACAGAGTAATCATGAGGATCAGAGCTGCAAGGAGACCCATAGTTAAGGAGGTGACCAACATAAATGGTTTAATTTCGGTTTTGCATCAGTTCTTTCTGTTTTCGCAATCTCATCCCAGAAAGATATAGCAGCACTCCCACCAGATGCGATAGATTTATCCATAGATTCTCTTGGGTACTAACAGAGTAGGATTTATTTAGGTCTTTAATTTTCACTGGAACAAAGTACCATCTGGAAAGGAGTTTTTACACTGGCTTCTTTTTTTATTACAGTAGAAATAATGCATTGTTCTGCAAACTTTCTTCATCAGTGCACTCCTTTAAATCCGATTTCATTGTGCTTGTGAGGAAAGGGGGAGACATGGCTACAGATGGGGGTAGGGAGGCAGAAGACATTTGTGTGCATAATAAAGCTGCTGTTTCAGTCATATTTCATTGAATACAACTTCTCATGTAAGACAAATAAGGGCTGTGATTGGTCATTTGGTAGCCCCTGTGTGGACTCGCAGCTACAAGAGGCTTTGTTTGGCAGTACACCTGGTTTTTATGCAACAAAAAACTTGCCTCCAAGCCCAGAATGAAAAATTAAGCACCTTACTTGAGGCCACCGGGAGCAATATCCAAGGGGTTGGTGAATGTGTTGCTCACGAGCCACTGGTTGGGGACCACTGTTCTAGAGGGTATATAGGTTACATAGAGTGGAAATAAGACAGGGGAAATGGACATCTTCCAGACTAGCACTTGGGCTGGAAAATCCTCTGATACTCTGGCAGGCCAGACCAACCCTAATCCCTGCCATAATTTTTTTTACATATCATTTACAATAGTTCAACATGGACCATGGTTCAAATTTAGTTCCAGATCAAACCATTTCTGCTTGGCTGAAGAAATCAGACTTCAAGCAAAGCATGTAAGTGGAACAGCATAGAAATAAGTAGAGTAATAGTATACTGTTAAAAACTTCTCAAATAAACTTTCTGTAAATAATATATAGGTATGGGATCCATTATCTGGAAGCCCGTTATCCAGAAAGTTACAGGAAGGCCATCTCCCATAAAGCCCATTTTAATCAAATAATTCATATTTTTAAAAATTATTTCCTTTTTCACTGTAATAATGAAACAGTATCTTGCACTTAATCCACACTAAGATATAATTAATCCTTATTCAAGGCAGAACAGTCCTACCGGGTTTGTTTAATGTTTAAATTATGTTTTAGTAGACTTAGGGGTTATTTATCAGAGGTCGAGTTTGTGAGGTTTTTTCTACCTCAGATAAACTCACAACTCAAATGTGTGCTTATTTATGAAAAAACTTGGAATGCAAAAAACTGGAATGAATACAATCAGGTGGAAAACTCAAATTGATCAAGTTATTGGAGAAAAAAAACTTGAATACCTTGAATTGATTGAATTTTCGAGAGCAAACCACAAAAAAACCCCAGAAAATCATGATGGCAAAATACATCTTCAAATGGTTCTGCCATTGACTTCTACATGACTTTGACAGGTTTTAGCTGGAGTGTTTTTGGTTGAGTATTTTTCCCAAGGGAAAAAACCCATTGACTCAAATGTGTTTAGCATGAGAAAAATACCCATTGACTCTAATGCATTTGATGCAATAAACAACGCAGTGAGAAAACAACCATTGACTCCAATGCATTTGTAGAAAATTTTAGCAAAATGTTGCCATTTCAAAAAAATTTCAGCGAAGCAAACATGGACAGTTTCACTCAACACTAACTATAACACACAAATGATCAGTTCAAAAATTTGGCACATTCCAAGGGGAAAATATTCCTTGACATAGACAGTGAGAAAGGAATTTAATATAAATATTAATCCAGTTCTACCTTCATACAAGTGTCAGAAATTCAATAGGGAGACTTGTCTACTAGCTTTTTCTGCTAATAAATTCCATTGATGAGAATATTACTGTTTATTAATCTTCTTCTCAACCCGCAAAATAGTTTGTTTGCAGGAAACAGAATGGGTTTTATACATATAACAGAGGAAAAATAGTAGTTGGCAGCTCAATCAATGGCCATTATAACCGCAACAAACACAATTTTTATCTTTTAACCTGTCTACTGAAACCAACTTTTCATTAATCCTTCATACCATTAAATGCAGTGGGCAGTCTGAGACATAACAATTAGAGTTTATGACCAAAGCTGTGCGATTAATATCCAAGTGATATCCAAGTGACAGTGAATCTAAAAATGTGATTCATATGAGAGAGAAGTCATAAAGAGATCTTTACAAGTAGGGTTGGATGAGGGTGTTACAATGATAGCAAATCACTGCTCAAGCATATGGTTAGTTGACTGGCACTTGCCTGTGTGGGAACAAAATGGAAAATGAAATAAAATTTATATGGCTTGAAAACACTGTTTCTGATTGGGAAAGCTTGATCTCAGTAGAAGTGTATGGTTTAACAAATATTGCTGGAGCACAGCAATATAAAGATATTATTATTCAGTAGCAGATTGACAAATTACAGGCAGGGATCTGCTCTTCTTTTTAAATGCTATCAGATCTACCTAATCTTGGTTCACCATGCTATCGACCACATACTAAATTATAATTCTGAGTAAGATTCTGCCATGGTATCAATATACAATATACAGTATTGTTATGCACAGGTAAGGGACCTATTATCCCAAATGCTTGGTACCTGGGGTTTTCTGGATAATGGATATTTCTGTAATTTGGATCTTCATACTTTAAGGGGCACATTTACTTAGCTCGAGTGAATGAATAGAAGAAAAAATACTTCGAATTTCGAAGTATTTTTTTGGTTACTTCGACCTTGGACTACGACTTTGAATCAAACCATTCGAACTAAAAATCGTTTGACTATTCGACCATTCGATAGTCGAAGTACTATCTCTTTAAGAAAAACTTCGACCCCCTACTTCGGCACCTAAAACCTACCGAGGTGCAATGTTAGCCTATGGGGAAGGTCCCCATAGGCTTCCTAACAATTTTTAGGTCGAAGAAAAATCGTTAGATCGATGGATTAAAATCCTTCTAATTGAACCAATTTTTCGTTCGTTTGATCAAACTATTTGCGCTAAATCCTTCGACTTCGATATTCTTAGTCAAAGGATTTACATTCAGTAGTCGAATTAACTCTAGATATTCGACCCTATGTAAATCTGCCCCTTTAAGTCTACTAGAAAATCATGTAAACATTAAATAAACCCAATAGGCTGATTTTATTTCCAGTTAGGATTAAGTGCAGTTTAGTTTGGATCAAGTTCAAGGTACTGTTTATTATTACAGAGAAAAATGACATTTTTAAAAAAATTGGATTATTTGGATAAAATGGAGTCTATGGGAGATGGCCTTTCTGCAATTCAGAGCTTTCTGGATGATGCGTTTCTGGATAACAGATCCCATATCTGTACTGAGTATGTGCCATATAAGATTTTCAAGTCCATATGTGGCGAGTGCTGGCAGTTATATTATAATAACAACTAGACCGAAAATCCCCAAGTACTATGGTTGACATTGTGTGCAATAATGAGCTGTCTCATTAATCTGGGAAAAGAATATTTTAGCTAAATCAGTCTACAGAGTAATAAATAATAAGTTTACACATATATCTATATCTCTCTATATAAATAAGCACCTATATTTTACTACATTAACCCACTCCCCAGTGCACAGAATTAAAAACAAGTGCCAGTAAGGTTGGAAAGATGCAAATTCTAGTTCTTTACTAAGCAACAAACTGAGCTGCCAGCAGTAAAAGTGATACTTGGCATTTAAACAGCATATCAACAAAGCACAATAGGCACCAACCTAATCCTTAAACTTGTTGTAGGTGAAGCAATTGTTCTTTCTAGCATTAAGAAGATTTTTTTTTTATTGATTTCCCCTAGGCCTCGACAAGGTGTATGTTACTGTGAGCTGAGCAAGTCAGAGACTACATAACACAGAATTATTTAAAAAATGATGCTCAGTGGTCCTAGTTTGCACTCAAACTATTCAGTAAAGCCAGTACATACGTAATCCTTTGAGTGCAAGAGAACTGTCTACTACAGTGTTGTTATTAATGTTTTGCCCTAATACAAGGAGCTATAGAACTGTAATTAATGTTTTCTCTCAATAATTTTAGGGCTTTGGGTCTGTGATTAAAGGAAAACGATATTTAAAATTATATTGAATGAAATGTAAAACCCTGCTTCATGTAAATAAACCATTTTCATTATAATGTACTGTTCTAGTAGTATGTGCCACTGGGTAATCATAAATAGAAAATTTCCATTTTAAAAAATAAGAGCCGTCCCCTGGGATTCTAGGATTTATGGTGCACACAAACAAAGCAAACAAAACATACATGTTAGGTCACATGAGCCAATTAACAGACGGATTTATGTCTTTTGCTTCAACACTTCTTCCTGTTACAGTTAGAGCTTTAGTATTTCTGGTCAGGTGATCTCTGAGGCAGCACACAGACCATCATGAAATGGTGGTTCAATATTTACTTAAATATATATTTACTTAAATATATATACTAGTTGGTAAAATTCTTTAATATGCCACTTATTTTGATATAAACATTTTGCTTCGCCGAAAAACTCGCTAAACGGCAAAAAAATATGCAAAACACATTGAAGTCAATGGGCGTCAAAATTATTTTGACGCAAACGACAATATTTATAGGCGCAACTATTTTGTCCAAATGCATTAAAGTCTATGGGCACCGAATAATTTTGACGCGCAACAATTTTATGCACGTGACTATTCTGACGCCCAACAATTTTTTTTGTCGTGGCAGAATTTGCGCCACAGTGTAATGGAAACTGAAGTTACTCACCTCCAAGATGGCCACGGCGTCCAAGATGGCGGCGTCCAAGATGGCGACTCCTTGCTTCCCCATGTGGATCCTGCCGGTCGCAGCATGATGACGTCAGCTTCTCCTTGCCCGCCGATTGGTTGCCGGCGACGGAATGGTCGCCGGCGTCGGAACGTGCGTCAGCGTCCTGACGCCAGCGTCTTGACGCCGGCGTCAGCGGCATGACGTCATTGCGCCCAAACTTTGGCGCCAATTCTGCCTATTTAAACCCCTTGGACATTACAGACCTTGCCCAAGTATAGGTTTATCTTCGTGAATTCCTGGGTGTGATATTATTGCCTGATTTCCTGTGTACCTACCTTGCCTGTTATTCGGATTGACCCTTTGCTGCCTGGACTGAACCTTTTGCCTGAACCACGACTATTCTCTTGCCTGATCCTTCTGTACTACGAACTCGGTGACTACCTGCCTCCTCCTTGGTCCGCACTACTACTGAGCCCTCGGGCCCTTACTAACAGTTTTTCAAATTTATTTGCCGACGGCGAAACACCGAAATTTGAACAGCAATTTCGTACCTGGTGAATTCATTCGCCCATCATTAGATATGAACTATATGTTTCTTAAGTATTCATTTTGGGGGTATAGTTTTCCTTTAATAAAATCCAATGAGGTTATGAGTTTACATGTCGGCATACATAAAATTAATGCTGAAAATTACATTGGCTTTTAAATACAATTTTTTTTTACCTTGACAGTTCAATCCACATGCTGTTTCCATGCTGGATAAAGCTGTGTAATCCACTTCTGCCGCCATAGAGAGAACTTGTAGAGATAATGTCAGTGCAATGGGAAATGGATTATGATGAACAAAGCTGTTTACGAAAGTAGGTCTAAACAAGCGATGTGTTGAAAAGAATATATGTCAGAGACAATCCAGAGGGAAATTGGGGTAATGTTGGAATGAACAGGAATGTGCCTGAACAAATCATACTGCTAGTTAAAACCAATGTATTCCCAGAGGCAGTGGAAAAGAAAACAAACAACGAAGGCAGTTTCTTAACCAAGTTATTAGTCGCCAGTCTGAGACTCTTAGAAAGATGGAAGTATACTAATTATCCATCAAGGTAAAATGGAGCTGTTCTTCTGAATATGTGTATTGGAGATTGGTTTGACAAGTTTCTTAAAGGATTTTCGCCATCTCAGATCTGGCTAAATGCATTATTTCTAATGGCAAACTGTGAGAAAATAGCATTACATTGTAAAAGATGTCCTTGAAACACTATAAATGAAAAGGAGGATTCAGCAATGCCCTACCATTCTGCCTGTTTTTCAAATACTATTCTTTGTCCACTATAATTCCTTAGATTATTATGAAAACTTTTTACACACTTTATAATAATATAATTAATACACAGCTGTGTGACGGAGGAAGCCTTCCTAGTCTATGTGCTCTTTACAACCATAGTCACAGATCCTGCACAAGAATGATAACCTTCAATAATCAGTTTGGTTGTGTCAGTACTCAGGAGTGTAAAATAAATGCAAGTCTGCTGGTACATGAAAGAAAAATAATCTATCAATGAAGAATACAAAATCTTATTAAAAATATGTGAATTTTACAAATGGAGCAAACGTCACATCATCTTCAGAATTGGCTCAAATCATTCCAATTCAGAATAGTTTAGTGCCATCTATGGGTGAACTCAAAGTAAGAGTCAGAAGGAGCAGTCTGAATGTAATTTGTTTTCGTCTTGAATACTCCTTAAGATTACATTAGAGTGGGGTGCTGTTTTGGTAAATGTCTTTGTAACCTTATTATTACTCAAGGGATAATATGTAGTTCAATGTAGTACCATTGGATCAATGTAGTACCAAAGCTGTTAATACATATAATGAGTCCAACCGTGTCCAACAACTTATTTCAAAACCGAAGGTATTTCTGTTATTACCTGTGTAAACAATGATGGGTATGGCTTAAATAACAAATTCCAATAATTAGAAGGTGTAAGGTAGATACTGTAGATAGATAAATTCGATTTTAACATTTTTATGGCCTTTATTTAAAATGGTGGAAATATTTTTTTCCTTGTTACCTTTATTGAAAACCTTTCCTTCTGACTTAAATATGCACTGGTATTTTTGCACTGAGGTATATTTTAATTTCATGTTTGCATACAAATCAAGCATTTGCAAATGTACTTCTGAGGAATCACATGGTAAAAGTTGGTCCAGTGTCACAGAGAACATCCTCACTGACCTATAGAAAGTGAGGTATCAACATTGGCATTCACAAGCCTGTAGCAAGCTGGCACACTATACAGACAGAAAAAAACCCAGTAGCCAAGAGGATCACTAAAAGATGAAGGTTGGATTGTGACTGCCTGCAGTTTCTTTGCAATGTAATCATGTGTATGAAAATCTCTTGCTCCAATATTAATGGAGGAATTCACCAGCACTCGCTAAATAAATTAAATGACCTTCTGCCTTGAGGCTGATTTGTGATTTCTATAGAAGGGAGAATGAAATAAACCAGGCCAAATTTGGTCTCCTATAATGAGCCAATATGAATAAAAGAACAGATGTGAGCCGCCTGTCCTTCCACTTTTTGGCTCACTGTAATAATGCATTAGAAATACAATAGTCAGTGGGAACAATACTGGCACTTGCACCTTATTGAGAGAAAATAATTGATCCTAACTATATGAGACTGGTTATACCGACTTATTATTTTGTTATAAAATGACCCACTTTTAACTTCAGAAATCTGAATGTTCAATTATATGACCGATAGTGTGCCAGCATTGTCCTTATAATGATGGAACTGCTTTTGTAGAACATTTGAGCTCTGTGTATGAGAAATATATTTTTTAAACATTTGTAGGACTGCTGTCAATGTAAAGCCATAACTTTAGATACTTTACTGTCATATTTGCCGTCATCTTTGCAGATGGAATACCAGAGTGGGTATAATGGGTAACACTTGCCACTGAAATGAATGGCTCCTATTCACATTAACTTTTGAACTGCTCAGTATAGTTTGCTGCAGGTTATACCTTTTTTCTATGCCTTTTAGATGTCATCAGTGAGGACATTTGTTACTATCAGCCCAAATATACATTGAATTCAATTTGTGTTTTTCTAGAAAAACAGCATGGATCTTCCCCATGAGCGCATATAATTGCATTTATGCATGTGAGGATCCATAATCCCTGCTGACACACATCTGTTGCATTTCCCGAGTCACTATTGCAGCACAACATGTACCAGGTGGCTCAAAAGGAGCATTTAAGGAAACATCTGCTCGCTTCCTTTAAAAAGAGAGACTTTTTCATGGACACATTCTCCATTTACACATTAATATACAGCTTGTGCTTTACAAGAATGAAAACTATGTCCACGTAGCAAGGTCAATTATCCTACTGCAAGACACATTCGTTCATCATTATAGACTGGTTGTTTTCAAGAATAATTCTAAAATTCATATTTTATTTATATAATGGGTTAGCAGATAAGTGGAAAAAATATATGTTCAAGATTTGCAGAATGTATCAGCATGTCTATGTATGTGCAACTGAGCCAAACCAGGGAGAAGTTTAAGGACAGAAAAAAAAAATCACCTGCCATTGTTCACATGGTCTATGAAGAATTTCCCAACTCCCCACACTGTATACAGCAGTTCTCAAAAAGGGGGGTTATTTATCAATGGGCGAATTTTAGAGCTTTGTGAGCTTTTTAGACCTTGAATGAGCTCAAATGAACTAGAACACCTAGAGGCCCATTTATTAAAGGTCCAATTTTAGTGGTATTAGAGCTTGGGCGTCTAGTAATCATGCCTGATATATAATCCTCTGGAGATAGCGCTTTCCCACAAATTGCAAAAAACAAAACAATTCAAAACCAAGGCAATGCAAACCGGGAACTAGACTCTTGTGTTTATTGTGTCACTCAAAAAATTGACAATGTTTCATTGCCCTATGAAGGGGCACACCCTAAAATGCTGTCATTTGAGGGACACAATAAACACAAGGGACTAGATCTAGATCCTGCTTTGCATTGCCTTGAGTGCTGCTTCCTTTTGTTTCTTGCTATTTGATACTGCAAACCACTCAATTTTTTGGGGGTCAGCAGTATCAAATCACATAATAAGAACACACACATACATCTCAGAAAGACTGACCAAAGATGAAATTTGATTCATTCTAACAAATCTAGCAATGGCTTGACAGTAACATTGAGTTCCACAGGGATCAATTTATCAAAGATCGATTGGGGAATTCCAAGCAATTTAAACATTGATTGACTTTTAATCAAATCCAACAATTTACCCTTCCATTGAAAATATAAGCCAATTCTATCAAAATCAATTTTTGACATGGTCAAATAGCATAGTTACCGCAGTCCACTAAAAGCTCAAATGCCAAAATGGATTGATCAACTGATCAATAAAATTCAACTGAAAAAACTTGTGTGATCATTGATCCAATTTGTTAAGGATCAAACGTATCTTTGCCAGCAAAAACAATCTCATATTCTCCAGTACTCAAACACACATGGATCACATACTCCCTAGAACACACTCAAGAAAAGAACACATACTGTCCTAGAACTCACACACACTCACACATTCCCCAGTACTCATGCACGGATAGAGAAAATGACTGAACTGGAACCATGCCAGCAGGGAACATGCAAAGAAAAATTATGAATGATCATGGCCCCCCAAGGATTATTGTATTATAAATAAGCTTTTCCAAAACACTTAAAAAATTGCAGATTTACTTTCAAGTGTTGTCAATTAAGAACTTGTCATGTTGAGCTTATGCTTTATGTTTTTCTTCGATAAGCATAGAACATTTGAGTAGAATGAGCATTAGCATTCCATATCTAGCTGCAAGGCAGCATCTGTTTGCCTAGTATCTGCTTCACAAACAATGTGACAGCCTAGTAAAGAGCAGTGATGAAAGATGAGATTAAGTGAAGCCCACCCCACTGTGGGAAAAAGACATCAGATTTATGATTGCTGGGCACCCCTTGGCTTAAGGTAATTTGCGCCTCTGCCAGAGCAATAGGCAACTGCATGCCAGATGTTCTTGTGAAGACAAGCCACAGGTCAGAGAAAGCTCTCATCCAACCATCAATTCATGATTGTTTTAAGGCAATGTCCCCTCTGGCAAAAAGTATGGCACTGAGTTCATTCATCCATATAATCATCATCTTCATATTTGGGTTCATAATTTCAGATTTTTTTTCCCGAGCACCCGAAGACAAGTCACACTAAGATCACAGATATATTCAACTGTGCCATACATAGCATGCACTGCTCTCATCAGGAGGTAATTAACCGTTATACAGAATAACTCAAACATTACAGTGCTGTTGTATTAAGCTGCTGCAGAAGAAGAGTAATTTAATCAAAATGTTCACAAAAAATTGGTTCAGAAGTATTTAGCTCCAAGGTTTTCCCTGCAACAATGGGCGAAACTGAGCTTGATTCACAACAGGAGACAGGAAAGCAGGAATGCCGAAGCAACTATATGGAAGTCAAAGGAGTGTGGTTTGGTGCATGCAGCTTTAAAGAATGGGATTTTTTGTACAACTGACTATGAGGAATTTGCCATTGTAAATTACCAAACACCACCATAGACCACCATTACTTCTTGTATGCCACTGTATGTATGTATATATAAATGTATATTTTTATTTGTATAGCACTCCTTGAGGGCAAAGCGCTGTACAGCAGAACAATAAATTAGTAGAACAAATTGCAATAATAAATACAAATAAGTACAAAAATACAATACATATAAACATAAAGTATATTTAAAATATAGATCAAGTGCTTAGTGTCAAGGAGACAGAAGGATGGAGATCCCTGCCCTGTAGAGCTTACAGTCTAAATGGAAGGGTAACAAATCAGGGATATTAAGTGCTGTAGGTTACAGTCTGTGATGCTGCCATATAAGTGCCAGTTCCCAGTTCCGGTGTTATGCAAGTGCTCCAAGAGGTAGTATTTGAGTTGAGTTTGTTCTGAAGACATTAAGGGAGGATTCTCTCCGGAGAAACTCAGGAATGGCATTCCAAATAAAAGGAGCAGCATAACAGAATGGAGATGTAGTTAGTTTCAGAGGAGTGAAGGGCTTTGAAGGTTATAAGGAGTTATTCTTTGTTGTTTTATGGGAAGCCATGAAAAAGACTTCAGCAGGGGAGGGGTCTGTATCCTTTTGGATGAGAGGAGGAAATATAGGATGATTATTCTGGCAGCAGTGTTTAATACAAACTGCAGGGGGAGAGATGGGAGTTCAGGAGGCCAGTTAGTAGAAGGTTACAGTAATCTAGTTGGGATAGGACGAAAGCATACACAAGCGTCTTGGCCGCAGCAGATGAAAGAAATGGATGAATTTGGGCAAAATTGCGTAAGAAAAAGTGACAGGTTTTGACAGTGGTCTTATATGATCAGAGAAAGAGAGTGGTGAGTCAAAGATTACCCCCAGACAGCATGCTGAGTTGACAGGCTTAATGAGCATGTCATCAAGAGATAGAGATAGTAAATGGAGTGGTAGAACCAGGCTTAGGTGGAAAGATGATAAGTTCCGTTTTTGTTCAGTTCAGTTTTGTTGAGTTTGAGGTGGCGCTGGTTCTTCCAGTTGGAGATTGCTATAGGGAAGTTAAAGATTTAAGCCTCAGTTTAAGCTGTAATGAAGGGGTGGATAAATATATTGGGTATCATCAGCATACAGATGGTAATTTAATCCTAAAGAGCAGATAAAATCCACCAAAGACAGTGTATAGCGAGAATAACAATGGGCCAGTACAGATCCTTGTGACATCCCTACATTAAGAGGAACTGGAGATGAGGTTTGTTAGCATAGAAGACTGAATGATCAGAAAGAAAGGTAAGTAGAGAGCCACGATGCAGCCTGATTACTGATACCAAGCAAATGCAGAATTTGCATCAACCGTATCAAATTCTGATGATAGGTAAAGGAGGATAAGGATAGAGAAGTGACCTTTGACTTTAGCAACCTGAAGATCACTTATAACTCTGCACAAAGTAGTCTCAGTAGAGTGTGCAGTCCTGAAACCATATTGCAGAAGGTCCCACAGATTATGGGTGTGTAGAAAATTATTTATATGGTAGAACACAAAACTTTCTAGGAGTTTAGAGGCAAACAGTAGAGAGTGAAACAGGATGGTAATTTGACAGTTGTGTCCACCACACTCCTGCACTTAATTTACACTACAATGGTGGTGCTGGTCATCTGTTGACCCGGCAAGGTCCCACAGCAACAGCAATTTATATTCATGGATCCGCACACACACAATTTTTCAGCAGTCTGGGAAGTGCCCCTTTATTTTATAACACCACTAATATCAATGTTTTGGGGGGGGGGCAACCTCCCTTCATCCATCCTGAAGAAGAGATGATGAACCCCCTGAAATGTTGATACCAGTGGTGCTATAAAATAAATAAAGGGGCACTTCCCCAACTGCAGAAAAATTGTGTGTGCGGATCCATGAACATAAATTTAATTTGACAGACAAGACAGGTCAAGCCAGGCCTTTTTAAGAATAGGTATGTTTGAAAGGAGAGGGGAAGGTTCCATAAGCCAGAGAAATATTTAAGATGTGAGTAAGTGCTGGAGAAAGCTCTGCAGTACAGTGTTTAAGCGGAGTAGAAGGTATAGGGCCAAGAGAGCAAGTTGTAAGTGGGGAGGACAAAAATAGCTTGGAGACTTCAGACATTGTTACCGGAAGGAAGGAATTAAGACATGCAGAAGGGGATGGGTTTTGAGCATGAGTACACTTAGCCTGTCAGGGGGCAAATGAGCCAATGGTGGTGGATAGTATGTAAGGGGCATGCCGAGTGTCAGGATCAGACATCTCCCTAAAGGAGAAAAGACTGTACCTGAAAGACTGAGCTAAGACCACGAGATCAATGTCACATGTTTTCCAAATTAAGACAGTGGGGGAACGGAATGGGCAGGTGGGGAAGGAGAGTGAGAGATGGAAAATAATGATCGGAAAGGGGAAATGGGTCACTGTTAAAACCAGAGTGAGAGAGATAGTTTTTCAGTATAGACTAGATCCAGAAAGTGGCCATCCTTATGAGTTGGGGTGTATATTCACTGCTCGAGCTCAAAGGAGGAGGTTAGGTGGAGAAAACAAGAGGGCCAAGGTTGTGAAGCATGATCGATATGGAAGTTAAAACCCCCAAGAATGATTGCAGGGCTGTCAGTACAGAGGAAGAAAGAGATCCCAGTTGTCATAGTCAGAAAGGAAGGTAGCAGGGGAGAAGGTTGAAGGGGGTCTGTAAATGACAGCCACCTGTTCAGAGAGAGGGTGGAAGATCTGAAGGGCATGCACCTCAAAAGAGTTGAATGAGAAGGCTGGAGGAAAAAAAATAAATGAACCAACTGTGAGAAGAGAATTCCAACTCCCCCGCTGAGTCCAATGGTTCAAGTTTGGGGGTTGAGAAGAAGAGACCACTGTGAAAAAGTATAGCATCAGCAGCAGAATGACTCTGTGAAATCCAGGTTTCTGCAAGAAGACTAAATGATTTAGAGCAAAAAAGATCACGGATAAATGTGGATTTATAAGTTAAAAAGCAGAGAAGGGCACAAGAAAACTGAAGACAGAAAGAAGGAAGAGTTGGAATCTGAATAAGGTTAGAGAGAGTAGATGAATGAGAAGATTTGAGCATGTGGACAGGAAAACGAGAACAAATACAAGTTGGTATGGAGCAGGGCCCAGGGTTTGGAGAGACATTCCCTGCAGCCATCAAAAGTAGGAAAAAAGTGAGAAGATGTGGGAAGAGGATTTGAAGTGACTGTGCATCCATGTATTGTTAGTAACTGTTAGTAACTGACAAAGGTGCTGTAAGTAGTTGTAAAGTGTATATGAGCTGGAGTATGTGGATGGGAAAATATGTGAATAGAATATTGAGACAATTGGAGGGTTAAAGGAAGTAACTACCTTAGAGGGTCAGACTGGGCCAGCGGGACACCGGGAAAAAACCCGGCGGGCCCGGCTCTCATGGCCCCTGCCAACCCGGACCCCCTCCCCCGATATGTCGCCCCCCCAAAAAAAAACCACAGTTTGCGCCACACGCCGGCTTCTTGCATACACGAGGGGGGGCCCTGGAGGCAGGGTCTTTTTCACGATCCTTCTTTCCTGCTGCAATCGTCATAAAATGTAGTGCGCGTCTGTTCAGAATCACACTTGCTCGGTGGAGAGGCGGCATGCTGGGGGGGGGGAGGAGCCAGTGGGAGCCAGGGCTCCGGAGGGGGGGTCCTGGACAGTAGCCCCGATGGGCTTTGCCATTGCTGTAGCTAGCAGGTAAATTATAGTGATCTGTTCTCAGTGGAGTATGACTGCAGCAGGCGGAAAAGACCACCAGAAGTACCTCATAATGCCTTCTAAGATTTTAAGCAGTTCATTTATTGCATTAATATAGTCCTCTGTACTGGCTTTCATTGTAGCTCTCCTTGTTAAACTTGTCCAGATCACTTGTAAATGAATCACTTAGAAATGAGTCACCCTTGCAAATGCTCACCCTCTGCAAATGTTCTCCTCTAAAGATGTCTTAATAAATAGGGAGAGTAGTAGATGGGTACTGCTGCACACAGGTCTGGGGAATCACAACTGACTAATTGATCAAGCACCAAACTGATCACCCAGCTGTGACAGAGAATGAGACTGCCATGTAAACTTTCATTAAAGATGCAAGTTGTCAAGAGTTAAGTTCAATATGTATTTATTTTAACCACTTCTAGTGTAGAGTACCCCCCCCCACAAACTCCTACCCCAGTCTAGTGGGATTAATGGCTAACGTTTTAGTGCAGTAACTGTTAAATAGTAAGACGAACAACAACAAGATGTACATTATTATGTAAAATATTTGTTCTTCTAATATCTTCCATTGGTGAGGATCTAATCAGAAACGACCTCTTATCACACATGTGTCTTGAGAACAATAAACTAAGAAATACAATCTGGGCTTCTTCAATACATTCTCTAGATGAATAAAATAAAGTCAATTCGCAAAGCATATATTCACTTATCTCACAGAATAACGTCCAATTTCTAAAGGTAAAATGACATTTAGGGAAATGCCTTGACAGCAGTACTTTCATACAAAAAGCAATTTGAGTCAGGCAAATGTTGCTTGTAGCTATTTAAGAGAAAATACCCTGTGAGGTGATAAATCAGATACAGGGTATATTTTATATACAGTATATATATTATATTTTGGAACTGAGATTTATAGCATTCTTTCTTATTCTATTTTTCTCTCCATATTTCAATTCATTTCATTCTGCAGATAGCATTGGCTTGACCATTCAAGCAGTAAACAGGCACTTTAGCTCGGCGCTGACTCTCCGGCTACAGTGGTGCATAGACTCAGACAGCACTGTCTATTTGTGATCAGCGAACAGGGTTGTCAAGAAGAAAGTAATTCTGTTCTACCTTCACAGAGCTCAAATTCCTTTTCGAGAGTGAAACAACAGATACGGCAAAATGGTGACATTTGAGTCAGTAGTATTTTATCATGTTTGTGATTCCAAAATTGCAAGTAGTCAAGAGAAAATTTCCACTTCATGGACAAACCTACCATTTCTGGTGGTGTACGCCCAAGCCGTTGCAAGCACAGAGGAAATTCATCTATATTCAAATCCAGACATAAATCACTCTTCGGCATATTTATAGAAGTGTTTATATATTTTATTGCACATCAGCAAGCAAACCCCGAAACTGGGTCTCCATGGTATTGTTGGGGTCTTTTAGATAAAAAAAATGCCTTCCTAAATTGAAAATCAGTATAAACTTGCTTTAAACTACATTGTAATCGTCTCTCTCAAAAGTACAATTGTCACGGGGTTCAGAATAAAGGGAAACAAGTGCTATACATTTATGATGGGTGCAATTTTGTGCCTGCTCATAGTAACGGGGCCCTCATTGTCTTTCCTTAATGTCCCACTTGTCTCATGCTCAAGCTTAAAAATGCAGAAAAGACATACACTCCTGAAGGGAGATATAAAAACATTTTCACTAAAAGACATTTTATTGTTTTGTAACTCAATCTGATCTTTTTGTAATTTGTGGTGTTGCATAGGATGCTAAAAATGATGTGTATCACGTTGCTATTGAGCATTTATCTGTTTTAACATGCTAATTAAATATGGGATTAGTGACCAATTAGTGGACCTCACTTTCTATAGAAAGTTTTTTTAATTTTGTGTATACTAGCCTATGACTATGTATCTGTCGATACCAAACACATCAGTTATGTTGCTTTTAGTGATGTGAAATAAAATGTTGCTTTCATCTCTGAACGGGTTTCCCTTCAGGAGACCTTGGGGCAAATTTACTTACCTCTGAAACTGCACCAGCGGCGGCTTGGCTGACATCGCAACACTTCAACAGGCGTAGATTTGCCGGTACAACGCTAATTCATGAAAATCTAAAGTTGCGTCCAGGGTGCCGAACGCTTGCATTATTAAGGCAAGCAAAGCGAAGTTGCGCTAGCATTGGCTAATTTCCATACGGTGGGAACTTAAAGTTAAATGGACGTATATGTTGCAGCAAATACATTACATTACACAAGGGAAACTTAATAAAATAAACTTGAGTTGTTATATTGCCCTACACATGAGCCCAGTGTATAGTTTATGAGCCATATGTTAGGAAATGCAGGGGGGAAGCCGGGTCCCCCAAAAAAAATTGCAGCCTATCACCCATTAAAAAGTAAAAGACGCCAGCATTTTTTTGGGACTTAGAAATTTTTTTTTGACAAAGACCTATCGTTCAGTCAAATCTCAATCTTAGTGAATTAGCGTAGTTACGTTCCTTCGCCAGATCGCATCTTCGGCTGCCGTTGTGAAGTACTGCTAGAGTCTATCTCCTTCGCTAGCGAAGTTAGACCAGCACCCGTTAGTAAATTGCTCGAAGTTTCGACATAACGTTACACTGGTGGATTTTCGCCAGCGTTAGCCACTTCGCCATTTAGTAAATTTCCTCCCCTTGTCTTTTCTGCAGTTTTTATCTATTCTTTAACCCCACACTACAGGTTTGGGGCGACGCACATGGAGCATAGGGAAAGCAAGAAACAGGGAAACTTATCAGGACCACTCTAAGATGAACAGGGCATATAATGGTGAACATCAAAAATTAGCTTTTAGTTATACTACGTGGTCATAAACTCTTATTAGCCCTATCAAGGTAAAACCCAACTACATGTAATATGAGTCATGCAACAGCTTCTAGCAACTCACTCATAATGGGTTAATTCATTATCATGCAGACATCACTTTAAGGAGAGGATTTAAATATTTATAAGCAAAGATTATGTATGTGTATGCATGTATGTATATTTTATATTTACGGACTACTGGTATACACAGCAAATAAATAAGTGATCCTGTATGAAACAGCTTAAGATATTTAGATTATATAAATAAACATATGTATTTTTAGCATATAAAGGAAAGTTGCCAGACTGGGGAATACATTAATAGAAAGCTTGGTAAAAATTTTCACTAAGAACCCCATATCCAAAGCATGGATCCCCAACCTTTCTAAGGTAGTAACTTCTTCACTGCAAATATAATAAAAAAACAACAGTGCCACCAGCTGTATATTTTAGCAGACTTACTACCACTGGAAGAAAATTATTGTAACCTCTTTTTCAGCCCAATAAAGCCTTCCAAGATTTATACCAGTAGGACATGGGATTACACTGGACTCTCTTATTTAGACTGGGCCTTCGCTATGTGGAAGAGGAAGGTGAGGGTGTTGTACTTGTACTAAAAAGGGCGGAGGGATTTTTGCACCTAGGGGTTGAATTCTCCTTTAAGCAGAGAAATATCACTAGCGTTTCTAACCGACTAACGGACAATATTTCTTGAATATATACTGTAGATCACCCACTGTTATATAATGTTATACCTTGTGCCTCACTTATCCCCACCCTTATAGATCGTAAGCCATTGCAGGCAGGGCCCTCGTTACTTAATGTTTACCAGTTATGTACCCTTATGTACAGCACTATGGAATATATTGGTGCTTTATAAATAAAAGTAATAATAATAATATGGGAAGACCATCTACCATAAATTCTATCTTAATGAAATAATTAAACATTTTAAAAGTGGTTTCCTTTTTCCTTTATATTAATAAAATAGTACCTTGTCCTTGATCCCAGCTAAGATATAATTAATCCTTACTGGAGGCAAACAAATCTCATTAGGTTAAATTAATGTTTAAGGCTAGGACCAGACAATCCTATGAATATGTACTCTCTGCAGGCATAGAATCAGCTGCCTTGCTGCACCACCTTGCCTTTTCAAGTGCAAGTGGATTTCAGCACAAAATGCTAAATGTTGCATTTCGGTGCTGAGGCCTGTGGCGTCTATCTGATCCCGAGCAAAAACAATGCTTCTGGGGTACAGGCAGACAAAAAGCAGCAGAGGGGCAGCTGAGATTCGCCATCATCTGGCCCTGGTCTAAGTGATTTATTAGTAGACTGAAAGCATGGAAATCCAAACAGTAAGGCCCTTTATCTGGAAACCACCATGCCCCGAGTATTCTGGATAACAGATCCCATACCTGTAATTACTTCACTTTCTTCCAGCTGTAGCGAGTCAGCTGAAATGAACAGCAGGTGGTACTGTTGTTCCAAAGTCATTATATCAGCAATGTAAAAACTACTACTATCTTGACAGCAAGGGAAAAAAAGTTAATTGTAGAAGTGCTCACAATGGTGAATGTTTTAAGGCTTTACCCTCATACATACAAGTGCTCTGTAAAACCTTGACGGGAATTCAGTGCCATGTAACAATATTACAAACATATTGGGAGCAGATTTTTTAAGTTTGTAGCATCCCCAGACATTCGACCTGTGATGAAATTAATCTAACTGGCCAAATGAATAATTTAGCCAGTTCAATTGACATATACCTATACTCAAACTTAATGAACAATATGTTTCACTCTTTATATACACCAATCACAAATACAACACCTTATATATCACCACTGGACTCAGGGGGCCATGAATGTTAGCTACCTACAAAGCAGCCGTGAGCAGTTTGATTTTTAGACACATCAAGTACCAAGATATTTCTGATGCAAAATTATACTTTCCGAAAGGTTTGCCTGAAAATATAAAGCTCTCTGGAATGATGAAAAAATTGCTAAGCTGCGTGCTAGTGTTCTGTCTGCAAAACGGCAAAGTCTGATGCTGGATTGACAGCACTTTATTTCAGCTGCCAGTCACTGGCCCCAAATATCCCTGCAAAGCAAATGAGCTGCATACATAGATGTGGGGCTTCTAATGTCACTAAAACTTTAGTTATAGTGCGGCTACAAACTTTCCTGCCAAGTGATTGGTATCCTGCTTATAAAATAGGGTTTATTTTCAGTGGATATGTTATTAAAGTACATATGCAGAATACAAATGGGGCCTCCTGGTAAAATATGAAGGGGAGGGGGGGAGAGTAAATGATCACATTAAAGTAAAATACTTGGGTACAAGGCATTTAGCATTACCTTCAACTATATCAGGAAGCAGCTAATTGTTTGCATAGATTATCTTTTCTATTCATAAATAACCATAAGAACAGCACCCCAACTGGTAAAAATAGTGTCCTGAGAAATGTTTCATTGATGTTTTCATCAAGCAATATGACAGTTCAATCTGTGTCCAATTTATGAACGTAGATAACGAGAAAAAGAAAGTTCTATTGATATAACAAGCAATTCCCTTATATTTTGCCATTGAAGGGAACTATTCATAGGGTTTAGTATGTCTTTAAAATGTAACTGTTGTAATTGTTATTTTTGTTATTGTTATTTTAGTTAAATATTTAATCTGTATCTAGATGGATAACTCAGTTAGGACAATACGGGACGCCAGTGCCTCAGACAAATAGGCAGATGTCACACGCAACAGAAAATATTTCCTAGCCTATATAGCACCAAGCTGACCTTTTAGAGAATAAAAATGAAGGCAGATCTCTTTGGATAACATCCCTGCAGTAGCAGAATTTCAAAGAAATTGAGCACTTACAGCAATGGATAACAGCTCAATCCCTTTGTCACAAACCTTTTAAGTTATTCTCCTATCATGAAAGCTAGTAGTGGATAAGCTGGTTTACGCAAGAATAAAAAGTTCAAAATCCTTCATATTTGCAAACATTCAGTACCTGCAACTCACTGACTCGACATTCCCTCGGGTCCTAAAGGGCTTACACATAAGAGCCTGTCTCACATTTTAAAAACTAAATACATCACAATCTGTTGATAGTAGCCTATCTATGTGAAAGCTTTTGATAGAGGTACAATGTGGATTCCCACTATAAAAACACAACATGGTGGCTTAAGACAGCTAGATCATTTAACCTTGTTTCGTACCAGAAAGTGATATGACAATATGTTTTCATATTTGATCTGGTGTGAGATTCTACAATCTTTCAGAGTGGACACAGTATAATGTTATTTCCTTTACGGTATTTACTTTAGAGAAATTGTAGGTACAAAGGGGTGGAAATTGCCCAATCAACCACAGAGAACCAACTCTAACATTGTACAAATGTCCATGCAAGATTTGCCAGTACCCAAAGCACACACTGAACTATTTTTAGACAGGAATTCTGTTTAATCGTTTGTGTGTTAGCTACCAGGTCCATGTGCAGAGAAAGGGTTTTCTTTAATTGGGTAACTGTTCTTTAAATATGGGCATGGGATACACAGATGATCAAAACGGAATTGGAACAGAGGAACAAGTATGCCAGGGAATACATTTTCATTACTGTCACTGGTTAAATCAATACAAACAAGGGAGTAACAAGTTCACTAATGCCTTGAGAATAACTGTAAATGGGGCATCAGGCAGGGCAGAGGTTTTATCTAGGCCAGTGCTGTCCAACTTCTGTGGTACCAAGGGATAGACTTTTTCTATCCTACGTGTCTTGACAGCATTTTTGGCGCATGTGCAGCTGGAGTAAATTTCCAGTCCCGAACCACTGCGCAAGAGCCAAAAGTCGAGAAAATTTCTGAAAATTTTTCGGCCCCAACCCGCCGTTAAACCTGTGGGTCCCATGGGTATCAGGCACTCCCGCACATCCCTATTGTGAACAATAGAGGTGTCACAGTGTGAACAGTGCAAGAGTTTATTGTTTGAATTTGAGCTGTAAACAATGCAGGGGCAAATTAATCTCAGTACTGATACCTTTCAAAGTTTACACAAGGTAAACAGACACAGTAGGTAGACTTTCATGTGGAGGGGCACACATGGGGGTTGGCCCACGGGCCACCAGTTTGACAGCACTGATCTAGGCTATACCACTACTACGTACACAGTAGATAAGTTTTTACCAGGATACTAGTATAAATAGGAAAAGGATCTGGGGAGAAATTTAGGATAAAACAATGAAAGCATCAACAATACTCTTCTGAAAAAGGTTTGGGAAGTTATATTTAATAAAGTTACTGGGTTAAAAGTGAAACCTTGTGTTGACGGCACTGCAGAAAATAATCTGATATTTTATGACATTTCTTATAATAAACAAGTTTCAATCAGTCCTGTGACATCATTAAGCGCTCATTATAACTAATTACAAACATGGGGCATCTTTATCAAGTTGTGGATGTAGAACACACCACACATCACCACCATGCTATTCAATATCAAAGTATGCTGTAACTAAAGTGATTGCTACAAAATGCTATTACAAATGCTAATATATGAGCCCCTAACAAGGATTTACAGTATTTTACATGTAATTTATACCTTTATATTTATTCACTTATTATACCTTATACCTATTCATGGTTTGCAAGTTATATATATATATATATATATATATATATATATATATATATATATATATATATATATATATATATATATATATATATATATATATATATATATATATATATATATATATATATATATATATATATATGTATGTATATATATATATATATATAATTAAGAACCAGGAGATACTCTTCTGATGCAGACAGTGATGAACCCCAACATTTTATAGTTGAACATTTATTGAGATAATACTGATACTTCTAAATCTAAAATTATTAAATGCTGCTTCTCAAAATAATTGTTTAGAAAGAAATAGATTTCCTGTGATTTTTATACAAAATGTCTCTTATCTGTAAGCACACTTATACTTACAGAACTCTCCTCTTGAACCTGGTCAGTTGTTATCAAGCCAACTCCCCTTTTGCCCATTAATACAGATTGTTTAATTCCTTGAAGACTTCTGGAAATGCTACATCTACCCCTGAGTTCTGATTAATGTCATTTGTGAACATATATACGCTGTTTCGTCCTTAAGAACACTACAGACATCCAGGCTGCTGGTCTGAAGTTAATAAAGTCCCTGAAAGTGCTGGCATGTAATGAACATGTCATTGTGATAAAATTACTGCTGGCATTCAGTCCTGCTAAGGGATACAGAGACATCTCGCTTGGGAGGAAAAAGAATTCTGCAGTTTCATGCAAAGCTATTTTTACAATAAGAACTTGCATAAAACCAGTTTTTCCTTTATTGAGCAAAGAGAATTTGATATATCTCAAGATTAATTTAATAAAGGAAAAATCTCCCTCTGGAAAGGTTCCTTCATTCATTATCTATTTGTCATACACTAATTTACTTAATCTGGATGTTTATGTTTAATTGGGGGGTTGACACATGTGGCTCTATTTCTATATTTCCTAACATAGTCCTATGTAGCTAGTTTAGTACCCTCGTTTCAGAGATGACATGCCATGACATTAATTTCAGAGAAAAGAAATCTGAGACACACGTTTAGGACATATCTAAGCTCAAAGAAATAAAACATAGAGGGCTCCTCTGAGCACTTTTGCAATTTACATTCAATTTTATTTTAGTGAGTTCAGAGACATTAGCAGTTTTAGGTGGCTTTCCGTATAACAGCCCTCTTTGAAGGTCAGCGTATTAGTGACCCTAATGGTCAATGCACTTCCCATGTGTTCAATGCTGTGGTTGCTGACTTGGTTGCTTTGTATTAGTCTAGAAATGCAAATATCTCAGAAACTGTAAAATCCAAAAGTATTTAGAGAAGCATTCTGATTAGGCTTATATAAATTAGTGTTTTGGGTTTAGATCCCTTTTGAGAAGAGGAATATGGTGATTCATCTCAACCAATAATTTTAATAATGAAAGGTGATGTTCTGGATATCCATATATTTTTCCCTGTTCAATCGATGACCCTTCTGCCTCACATTCCATCACCATTCTTACACAATAGCAACACATTAATAGAGTACCTAAAAAGTACAGTTTTCAGGATGTCCCATGTTTACAAAAACTATGAGGGCAGAAAACTACCATAAATATTATAACTGATATAGACAATTTCTCCCAGATAACCCCACTCCAATACATTGCAGCCATGAGTGCTGATAGCTATGGGTGTTCAAATTTTTTTTTTCCATTTTGCAATATTATTTTTCTGCTCTCCCTAGGCAGCTTCCCAAGGCTTTGATCACTATTGGAAAAAACTCTTGTATATTCAAATTGGAATCAATTAGAGGAACATTTTCCATATTCTGCCCCCCTCTGCCCTTTCACTATTACTCTATGAACAGAAGGTGCTGCACTGAGTATTCACACACTAAATTTGACTAATTACCATAATATGATTATTATTTGCATTATATCAGCTCTAATAATACTGACAAGGCTCTTAATTACATAACAACAATTGTTAATGTTATTGGCAGCTTGTAGGATTATTTCAAAGACAAGAATCTGTGCCACAGGGTGGGTTTCACTGACATCCTGCTCTTATGATACCAAATATGGTATTCACTATTTTTCTAGCTGAATTTTTTGTCTGTAGTACACAGTTCCATTAATAATACAAGAATATTCAGTCTATGTGCAATTTTATTGTTAATTATATGAGAATGTGCATATTTTAAGAGCCTTCCATAATTTAATCTGTAACTAAAATGGTATTACCATGCTTTAATTAAGACATTATACACTAATTTTCCTCGGATGCTCACAATCATAATTACTGCATGCGTGGGTGAACCCTTGAATTACTTCTAATCGAATTTGGTATGTGTGCTTGTGTCCCCAAGGGCAGCGCATATCCTTAAGGAAGTAACCCACTAAACAGTGATTCACATACATCAGGCACTCTACATGCATTACTGCCAATCTGATAACCAGCATGAAGTCAGACATCCTGCAAATATGCATATGAATTGCTTGGTTACATTAACTTTGCAAGTCATGAGGGCAGTGGTACTGTTTCTCAGAAACAATTATATTGCCATTGACATATAAAAAAGATTATCTTATTTCAGAGGCTTCATGTACTTAATGTGTGGTTTGGCTGTATAACATGGTCAGACTACTTCTTTGCTGGATCCTACATCTGGACTCCTTACCACAAAATCCAATTATGTAAGAATTCTAGTAAATATATTCTAAGAATGTGCCTCATATCAACAGAAAAACCCTGCCTAATGCATTACCATATGAAATCTTTCTATTTACAACGGGAGTTCATGGTTTGATAATCAATAATATGCTTTTTTCCACCCTGCCCGATTTCTAGAATAATGTAGAGTAAGTGATACCTTTTTATTGGCTAACATAGTACATTATAAAATGCAAGCTTTTGGGACTAGTCAGAAATCACCTGCAAATGGCATGTCTGTAATGTCCCGCAACAATCCCTACTGTATCTACGAAAATATTCAATTGTGTCTGCCTTAATAAGAGATGGGCAAATTTGGCCCGTTTCGTCAAAAATTCGCAGCCGGCGAATTGTCGCTGACGCCTATTAAAGTCTTTGGGTGTCAAAAGAATTTTGTCGCACGATGCAAGTTTTTTTTTCACACACGCTGCCATAGAAGTCTATGGGCGTCATTTCCACGGTGAAACAAGGCAAAAAATTTGCCCATCCCTAGCCTTAATCAGTATTATTTCAAATGGGGTATTTAATTATGTCACTATGTTATTTTATATATTTTTTAAAGGGTTTCTTGTTCTTTATGCAAGTGCCCATAAACATAAAAATCTTCAGTTAGAATTATATACACATAGATCTGATGTGTGGCATCTTTAAGTGAACCTTCATTTAATTTCGAACATCCCTGGGAGTTTTCATAGTTAATATAACTGTATTGTGTAGGTATTTCTAACCATTGATCTTGCCTTCTGTCTTGTTAGATTCTTACTCCAATTCTAGACTATTTCTGCAATCCCAGCACAAATACAGGCTGTTGTTTGTATTGTCAAGAAAAAATAATTACAGGAGTACCAATAAATGCACCCTTTATACAAGGGCAAACAAGTGATTTAAAGCTGAACTACATAAGCATTATATCCTGGACAAGCTTTAGTACTTGATGTGTTTTTGCAGAATAGCAGGGGTAGTTGGAAAGTGTCTACAGATGGGGGTATAATTACATATTATGTAACATATATCCTGTACCGCCTGTTGTGTTTTCTATGACATATTAAGATTAACTAGTGTTAGAATGATAAGAGTTCTGCAGTGGGTCAGGTATCTGTAGAATATCTGCAAATGAGTCAGGATGTGCATGGGGAACAAAACATGTCCTGATTGTGCAGGGTGCATGCGTGTAGGCATCTACAAGGTTGTGGGCAGCTTTAAATCCTTAAAAAAACTGAGCTCCCAGGTGTTTGTGCCACTATGTGACATCACTTCCAATCCCAAGGCTGTCCTGTCCTGAAATACTGACATCACTTCTGGTTTACTGATGTTTTTGGCAAGGAGCAGGAGGGTTCAGGAAGGGACTTCTTTGGCAGGTTCAGGTAGCAAGAGATGCAGAAGGCAATGTGCTTGTGTCAGATCGTAGATGCACAGGTCTGGGTCAGGTGTAGGTCTGTAATAACAGACCTGTGCAGGCCTATAGCAACTGAACTATGTTTACGACAACTAAAGGGCAAGAGATAAAGAATTTTCACATTCCTCAGTCTCAATAAGATATTCCTCACACTAAGCTATTCATAGTGACACAATCATGTGCATAGGGGAAACACTAAAATTCTTATATAATGCCTCCTTACAAACTAGGTCACTTTGCTTCTGTCCCAGGCCTGGGACATTTTATGCTGGTCATTTTATTCACATTTAGTGCATGAACAATTTGTGATTTGAACCATGAGAGTCGTTTAAGGAGGAAAGGTAAAGAGGCTACAGGGATGTACACAGACAGTGATCCCCTGTGGGCGGTTGTTTTGTTGGTGAGGCTGCTCTAGCATTTACATTTTCAAGTCTTCCAATCCCTAAACCCATCTCAGTTCTGCTTGCAGCAAACACTGTCAGAATAAAAAACTGTTTTGGCTGCTCACAACCGTATCCCTTTGATCCACTCAAGCTCACATAATTATTTGGAAGGTCACTACCTAGACATATCTTAAAATATAAATACATAACTAAAATCTACCATAGGAAACAGTGTCCTCTGTGGCGTTTGTTGGACTATAGCAGCGGTATTATATTAAAAATGTCCATGCAATGTCCATAAATCTATTTAATACGTTATCTGTTTTAGACTAGGCTTGGCCAGAATTTGCAATTAGTCACCACTAGGCCTGGCTTTTGTGTCCTTGGCACTCCAGCATCCCCCCTTGGGGGATGAAATGTAGATAAAAATACAAAGTAAATATATTATGTAACAGTTGTTAGATATTTTCAGTCTTGTGCATTAGTAATGGCCAACCAGTAGCCCTCCAGCTGTACTAATCCTTAATCTGTTTCCTGGATGATATAAATTGCATTGCAGCAACATCTGTAGGGATCTCAGATTTAAAACATTTCCACCTTGTCCGCTGCTGTTGCAGTTTTACATTTCCAGGGCCCTCTCTACTGTAACTTTATCTCTTTTGGTCACTCAATGTCTTCCTTTGCTATCAAGCTGTTTGCTATACATATTGCTACATGCTTATAGAGATTCAGGAATAGCATACAGCCTGTTATCAGGCTGTATGCTATAACTGAATTATCATGGCATGCTTACACAGACTTAATTTGGACAATTCCAAGAGACCTCAAGAGTCTAGTTTCTGACTGCAAAAGATGGTAGAGTTAAGCCTAATTAAGGATTTATAGCACTAAACCACTAACCCCTTGCCTGCCGGGGTCTTTGATGTTGCTGTGATGCCAAAGAACACAAGAAGGCTAACAGATCAAAGAGCAACCCAGAAACATAAAACTGACAGTGCTGCCAAACAGGTCCTTGACAGCCCATGCTGCTGTTTTTTGATCCACTGTTCCACTGCTGAATTCATGACTATATATGTGCTATAAAATAAATCATCCTGGATTCAAATTTGACAGTTGTAAATACCGTCTGTACAGATGTCATACCATATAAACACTGTGCAGAATATGTTAAATATATGGTGTGTGTCTTATTTTAGATATGGCAATCTACTTTACAGGCAGGCATGAAGGTTGCAGAACAGCTTGGATGAATAAAACAAAACAAAACTTTATTGAAGTAATTAGTGGTTGGTCAATGGTCATTTTCTATTTATAGTCTATATGGGTTTAGTCTATAGGTGAAACGGTCATCTGTAACTGGAGTAGGTGCTTTTGCTCCCTCGCTGATATTGGTGCCATTTAGTTTGCCATTTGTTTGGATGTTCTGTCACTTCAAGATCATATGTGCTTCTTGATGGCTAAAAATAAACTCTGCTGATAAAGCATGATCTTCAGTCGTCACAGGAAAGTGCTCTCAGCATTCTGCTTTTCTCATATACTAAGGATATTTTATGGCCTGGAGGCATCACTTTGTCATCATTATGTTCTCTGGACAGATACAACCTCGATCTATCTTTGTGACGTGCTATTGTGATGTCTATGCAACTATTGGGGACACTTAATTGCAAAGCCAAGTCAGCTGATAAATGGGAACAGGAGCTACCAATACTTTCCCTCTAATGCTTCTGCTCTGTGGGAACTTCCCTGCTTTACTGGAAAACCATTCTAACAATGTCTTTTATTTGAGCATTATAAATTAACAGCCATGAAATTAAACGTCTTATCAATAGGTTAAAATGAATGTTGATCCCATGCAGGATTCATCACTGCTAGACATAGGGCAATACAAAGTATTTGCACTTTGTAAATGAGGCCCTCTATGTTTAATCAGAGCAGGCTGGACAAATGAGTTGGCACTATATAAATAGTTTAAGGGGAAAGTATTGGCTCAAGGGATGAGCGAAATATTTCACCTCGTTTCACAGAGAAAAACAACATCCATAGACTATAATGGATAGTAAAAAAAATGTCATGTGATTTGAAAAATTGTTGCACGAAAAAACACCCACTGACTTCAATGCTTTTGGCGACTTTGTTTGCCGTTTCACAAATTTTGGCAAATGAAATGGGCAAATTCACCAGTCACTAATTGGGTCAGTTTCACCAGTCACTAATTGGCTCACGTATCTTTGTTAATAGTTAAGTGCACACAAAACAATGCTTATTTCTGCTGGTTGTGTTTGTAAATAAAGGTGGCCATACATGGATAGATCCGCTCGTTTGGCGATGTCGCTAAACGAGCGGATCTCCCTCCGATAAGCCCACCTTGAGATGGGCAATATCGGGCAGATCCGATCGTGGGCCCTAGGGCCCAACGATCAGATCCTAGCATTCGCAAACGGGCGGTCGGATGGTGGGACCGCATCAACGAACAGATGCGCCCGCGATCCGACGGGATTTTTAATCCCACCCGATCGAGATCTGGCCGACTTTCGGCCAGATCTCGATCGGGGAAGCCCGTCGGGGGCCCCCATACACGGCCAATAAGCTGCCGACTTGGTCTGTCGGCAGCTTTTATCGGCCCGTGTATGACCACCTTAAGTCTTACTACTGTATGTTAATTGCACTTTATTGGTACAAGTATAGGATCTATTATGCATATTATGGTCAGGCCTGGGGTTTTCTGGACAAGGGATCTTTCCATAATTTGGATCTCCATACTGTAAGTCTGCTAAAAATCTTTTCAACATGAAATAAACTCAAAAGGATTGTTTTGCCACAATATGGATTTATGCAGCTTAGTTACCATTAAGAACAAGCTACAATTTTATTAATACAGGTATGGGATCCGTTATCGGGAAACTTGTTATCCAGAAGGCTCCGAATTAAAGGAAGTTCAACCATAGGCTCCATTTTAATCAAATAATTAAAAATTTTAAAAAAGCTTTCCTTTTCCTCTATACTAATAAAAATATTTATAATAATAAAACAGTACCTTGTACTTGATCCCAACTAAGATATAATTAACCCTTATTTGAGGCAAAACAATCCTATAGAGTTTATTTAATGTTCAAATAATTTTTAGCAGACTTCAAGTATGGAGATACAAATTACAGAAAGGCCCCTTATCTGGCAAACCCCAGGTCCTGTGCATTCTGGATAACAGATCTCATATCCTATACTCTATAGGAGATGGCATTTCCGGAACTTTCTGGATAACTGGTTTCTGGATAACAGATCAAAGCCATTTGTTGCTAATAATGGCTTATAAAATTTATATCCTGGATGATGCTGTGCCTTCTACAATTGTTTTCTGGATAACTGATCCCATACCGGCATTTTTCTTTTTTGCAGAAATTAGACAACTCTTTTGTTTCATTATAGAGATACAAGATTCAAAAAGGAGACTCTTTGCCCTGTTACTTTAATGAAGCTTCTTCCCAAATGTTTCTTAACTACATTGGCATTCTTCCTTCTGACATGCCGTGTTCAACAGTGAACTTGCAACCTGTCAGAAAAGGTCATTATCAAACACCATGAGATTCTAAGAAGCGCACTATTATAATTCCCCTTCGGAATAGAAAATTATGCTCATTTGAAGGATGTAAAACTCCCTTTGTACTACTTTTAAGAGGAAGAAAACACTGAAGAACCACAACAGATTTAAATCAAGTCTAGCTGATTGCATGGTGTGACCTTGTGCTATACTATTTGTATGCTGTTATACTATTTGTATGCTGTTCAGCATGTTCATTTTAACTTCAATGGGCAAAATATGCAGGCTGAACAGTACAGCATCTTCTAAGCAGATTAATTGTAACTGTTATTATTACAGATCGTGATAGAATGCACCCTTATTCTCACTGTAAACTATGCATATAAAATAACTCACCATTAGACTAAAAAATAACCTTTTTTTAAAATAATACATATATTAACTTTGACAAAAAAAGCAGAGCACAAAGATCTAACAAAGCAATTACAGCTGCTTACATTAATAATGTGATGGGAGGCAAGGGAATAAACTGAAAGACTAATTGAAAAAAAGGGATCTGAGAAAGGTTAAAATCTACTAAGATTTGAGTGAGATGTGGCAAAAAGCTTGATCAGTTCTCAGAGCATATTTAAGCGAAAACCACAAAAAGAACAATGGCAGATTAACATTTTTTATTTCAAGCAATTTTTAAATCACCCGATTTGTTCAAAAAATAATGAAATCCTTATAAACGGTGCTTAGTGATGTCATCGGTTATAATCGGAGCTTAATGATGTCATTTCTGTCACATGACTCACTGAAACTTGTGTATTATAATACATCAATCGAAATAGTGCTTTTATATGGTCATGGAACTTCTTGGTAACTTATAATATCCTTATATTTTACAAAAGGAAGTACTTTATTTAATATATATATATATATATATATATATATATATATATATATATATATACACACACAAATTATTGGCTATGTCTTTCCCTAAAATATGGAGAATGAAGTCACCTGTAGAAGGAGAGGTCTAGGAATCCCACTCCTGATTCAATTTGATAAAAAGCTTATCTCCTAATTTAATTCCAGATAGTCCCATATACCCCATTGCAACTCTATTTAAATCTATAGGGAAAACTGGATTAGGAGAAAAGTACTTTCCCCTCAAAATTGAATCTCCCCCATATCATTTTCTCATTGATTTGAATCTGGTCAATTATGTTATAGGAATTTTAAAAGAAACAGTGTAAAAGAGTATGGTGATTCCTAGCAATATTGCCAGAGATATTTATATAAAAAGATACTTCCAGGTTACAGGAATAATGATCCCCCTCTGCCATACAGGTATATAGTAGGCCAGAAGCAAATGAGTTCAAATCTGAATAACATACAGAAAAGGTATTTGTAAGTATCATATTCACAGATGTTAGTTACCTTCTTTGTGGGACAATCCCTATTTATTAATTGGAGATGGAGCAGAGTTTAGTGTGGGTCAAGGGCATGGATTATAGTCTTGAGGGGTCTATGCATCCCTACATCATTTAAATCTTTTTAACTGTAAATTTTACATTGTGCTGTCTTAAAATATTTGCATTTTTCTCTATTTTTTTGCTATAAATTCATCCCGAGCAAGCAAAAAAAAGATTACCTACAGTTACATGATAGCAGGCAATGTTTTTACAACATATTACCATCTGTGAAGTTAATTCAGAAGGGAGTACAAAAATACCTCTTTAATGACACTGTTCCATATGGTTTCTTTTCTCGAATTAAAATATTTGATTTTTAACATGTCAAAAAGATCTTGTTCCCATTGATTTTCTATACCTCGGTTAAAGTAATTATACCCCTTGTAAGGTACACATAAAAGAACACATAAAGAAAGACAGAGTAGACAACAAAAGATTATTGAAATATATTTTCGCTAGGAAAAAAAAAAAAAGCTGTCTGAAAAAAAAAATAAAGGAAAATATATCTTTTGTAAGGCGAAACACTTGCTGTAAATCTATAAAAATGTTCTAGATAAGCAAGTTACTTAAAAGAGACCACTGGGTAAAAGCACTCTTTCTTGGATACAATCTATAGAGCAGTTTTATACCATACTTGAAGATGCATTATATTGACCTACAGCTCTCCGTACATATTTATCTGCAGATTTATTATGCATTACTTCAGGCTGATGACAAAGGAGAGGCTGTAACTACAATGCTGTAAATAATATTTTGTGTGTTCTAGTAATAAAACAGCATGCAATGCATCTTTTTCTTCTAGATATGACAGGAATCATTTTATAAAGGAAGGTCAAAATATCCTTTAAAGGAAAAATTGTCTGTAGTAGATACATGTTTCTTAAGACACTAATAGCTACAATGCACTGCCCTTCCTTGGAGATCTGGGCTCATAGTTGTGCCCATATACAGAAAAGCTGTGCAATTTTCTTCAAGAATCAACAATTTGCATACACTTTCAATCAGGTTCAATATCAAATGTTTTATATTCCATTTCTACAGTACAGTATGCCAAGGACTAGCTTCAGGGCTAGTTTGAGTCATGTATGATGGAGGAATGCAGCCATCATATTATGAAACAGTCCAAATAGCCACAGGTTATAGTGGAATGCATGCCAACAATTCACACCCCATGTTGCATAATGATGCAGATCAGCAATTAAAATAGACCGATACACCAGCAACTTTTGTTCCATGGACAATCACAGGTCAATGGCAAGTGTAACCAGTTCACTAATATCACATGACGTACTGAAACATTTATGTTATTGGAATTAATGCTATAGGAAGTAATGTACCCCTACTACAATTCAATAATTGTATTAGAATTATGTGGTAATATAGTGTTTTAAAATAAGAAGGGTATTTAATTTTCAGCACCATTATTTTCCATGCAGAAACTTTCTACCATGACACCCTAAGATTACCGTTATCGTTATTTATAACACAAAAATCACACAGAACATACCCTGCAAATGAAGTAAAATTTGTATCGATGGTTGAACCAGGTGCAATGCTCAGAGTCTTCAGCTTGTGGTGCGGACAAACCCAATGCTGTAGTGAGAAGACACCCAAAAAAAGTTTTCCTAAGATCAGGCTTGTAAAATCAAAGATCATTTTAATATATTTTTTATGTGGCCAATTTATTATGCTGCTTATGCACTACTGCTACATCTTACTGAACAAAATAATATTCAACTGCTCAAATCAGTTGAACACATCCTGATGAACACAGGTATATTTTTGTCAAATGTGTAAATTTGTTAAAAACATACCAAAAATAAAATACCAAACTGCCCATATATCTCTGTGAAGCCTTTTTTAGTGCACACTCTCTACAATATTTCCATTTCTAAAGTTGACCACACAGAGGTGGCCAGACAACTGCATTTCACAAGGATCTGGAATTTGTGAAGGCCATGTTACCTCCTTGTCGGTCAATATCTGACACACTTGCCGGTGAAGGTCATCAGCGGATTAGGACCCAGTCCCTTCAGATGTTAATTGCTAAGGCCCGGACATGTAAAAGGCATTCTGACCATGCCATTGCCTTCTAAAGATAACTGTAGAGATAAAAGTGCCATGCTCCATCAGATACACTCTACCCATGACAGACATTATCAGAATTTCAGTGCGTTCCCATGTGATGATAACTGTCTGACAACACCACCATTTGTGTTAGGAAGAGATTTTTTCCCATCTATGTGAATAGCTAGTGGTTCCTGGTGGAAATTCTGACTGCAGTGGTTCTTACTGAGAGGAACGCGGCAATCACAAACACCCACCGATGTGTGCCTAAGAATACAACCAGGTCTAATAATGTAAAATAATGGCCTAGAAGGTTGCACTTGGTGTGTCCATCATATTTTTTAAGGAGTTCTCACATTGCAAAAAGATGTCTGTATTTCATGAGCATAGGGGGGATGTACACTTTCTAATATTATATGGCAGGTAATATCGCACTGGCATCTTCTTTAGGCAATCAGCCTTTAGTGCAGCAGTTGTTTCCCAGTGATATGTTCTCTTTCAGCTAAATTCTTTGGATCTATTCATAAATATAATTTATGTATCTTTTCATCCTGCTTTCATCACTGCTTGACTGATTCATACTTTCCACAAAGCTGCACGTGTAAACGAAATTATTTCACTTATCCCATTTGCAGCAAAAGGAGGCATGAATGTGTAGCCGCATTGATGTGTCAATCATGGAAATGCTTGGCATGATGAGCGCTGTCAGGAGTTAAGTTTACACTGAAGCAGCTCAGAGAGGAAATCTATTCACATAACAAATATACAGTAGCTTGAATCTAAAGCATGCCTAGTGTTAAACATTCCACAGTTTTTCCAGGTTAAAATAGTCAAATTGTTAATAATCAGAACTTATAAAAAGCATTTTCATAGGTCTCAAAGTACATTTTTAAATGTAAAATAAAGATTTATATCTCACATCGCGGGAAGAATGTATTCTTCATTTACATTCTTACTTCCAAACTATATACATATTGAAAACATAGGTGGTATAATATTGCTTGCTGAGGTTTAGTTAGTCTCCAAGGCCTGTAGAGCAGTACATAGTCATCTTAAATAAGTCCTGGTATTACTGCCAAGAGAAAAAGCCTCAGCTTAGGCAAGATACATGGCTGCTCCCTACTGAAAAGGATAAATAGAAATATACAGAAAGTAAAATTGAATTCACGTTATTGTATCTGTACAGCAAATAAAAGTTGAACTTGGAAGTTGCTCTTACTCAGAGTATTGAGAGAATGAAGAGGCATATCTTCTGGAAATACTGTTTTAGGAGTAAGAGCCAGTGTGCATAGATTATAAATAACAACTTGCAATGCTACTGCTGACAGCCTAAATATGTGGTATTTAGCAGGTTGCGCCATTTTCAGTTTCTTAGTATTTATAACCAGGCATACATTCCATATCAGGCACACGACATGTTATACTGCATGAGAACACCACAGAATGGCGACTCAAACTTGCAGTGTAGTTATCGAGCCATATGTTTTTTTATAGATCGGGGTTGCTGATGGAGCCCTCCAATGGAAAATAAGCTGTAAAAGATATGTTGGGAACCTGGCTATAAGACATTGTTTGGGACAGAAGTTGCATTACAGATAAATTAAATTTATATTTAAGCTATGCTTTTCAGGCAAGGAAATACAATAGCATAGGTCTTTATTATGGTAGTGTTCAGACTTCTGGGCACTTACATACAGTATAAGGGATGCTAAGACTGCAGTCAGACACAATGATGGAAGACTCGACCCTTTGGTTGATATTTTGATAATTCTAGCTGCACCGTTTGCAAGAGCTCAATTGCATTCATCCCCTTTGCAGCTATTTGCAGTGGTGAAAGTCACTTCATCTCTGGACTGCAATATCTAAGGGCCAATGTCCTTATGGGATATATGTTTGTGCCTAACAGCTCTTAGTATAAGAGACCGCCATATGTATAAATGGTTATAGTGACCCTGTATTTTTCTTTCAAATGAAGAACAATTGCATATACCAGTATTGCATTTAGACGACTGCAAGGCTGATGAAAAAGACAAGTTAAGAGATCCTGTCACATTATGACTGAATATTATAGTGGGCCTTATGTCCTCTTAGCCAATCAAGCCAGGGATTAGAAGTGTAAAATTTGAATATCTTGTGCAACATTTGGTTTGACAATCAGCTTATAGTATAAAAATGATTTGTTCAAGTGCACTCCTTTGTGCCTTTTGAACCTCATAGCCAAGCACAAAAGATTAATGTGCCATGGTGAGAGGGTATATTGTTATTTTACTTCCCATACAAGATGATATATAGCTTAAATTAGGCCTCAAAAATTGATATTCTGTCTTTGAAAGGCAAAACATTAGCATAATGAAATTTGTTAGAGTCCATGGCATTTGCATTTTGATGCGTTAATAATCCAAAGATGGCCTCAATGAATTTCTTCTTGCAGTTTGTACACTGCAAGATACCAGTCTGAAAATGAAGAGAGTAAACAATACACTCATTTTATGCAGCACTGGGAGATCTCCTTACACAACATAACATGTACTTACTACAACATTGGCCACTTTACTTAATGTATTGTTATTGCTTAGTTGGGGGATTAGCTATGAGAAAAGATAATTTAACCAGTTCTAGATTTAACCAGTTCTAGAACTGAGCAGACCACATACCTGCATGAATATCACTGTCAAGATACTGAAAATACATTTACAAGTCTTATTAAAACCCATGGCCACTTAAACATGGTCCTTTCCACCTCCTGCGTGTGAATTGCTATACATTGTGTATGATTCCCATGATAAGCCAATAAAATATTATGTGGCTAAATAGTGAAGCATGGGATTGCACAATGTAATATGTTGTGGATTAATAATGTAGTGTTTGCTCAAGTAACACTGATATCTTTGCTAGGATTGTTTTTATAGGGAATGATTGCTGTAGAACAGGAGGCAGTGTCTTGGGTAGTGGAAATCAGTGCAGGAATAAGCTGTTTATGATGATAGTTATTGACACATGGGTGTTCTGGAAATCTGAACCTATAGAGATCATACTATGCTTTGAAAGAAGAAATCTGCTATTTTATTCCAGAGTGGAAAAGGGTGCCCAAAGAAGGATATAAACAACTTGGTGGTAAGTTCCTAATTCAGATTCAGAGACTGAAGTCAACTGATACAGAATTTATTGAATGACAGGACATGTTTCCTATGAGGCAAATGATCTCATTCTCTGTACAAATGGGACCCCTCAGGTTTCCATGTCTTTGTAGAATGTGTGACCTCTGCACTTAGTTCTAATACCCCTGACACATTGGTTATATGTAAAGAAGAGTTCTTCATACATTCAATCAATTTGAGTTCCTACTGACAACTGTGATCCAAAAAGGGTATAGTGAATACATATGGCCCTTAAATTAGTTATTTTATGACTCAAAGTTTCTCCAAAAGAATCATATGTTGATAACAAAATAATTCTGGTTTATCTTAAAACATATGAACCTATTGTAGCAGATAATCAGGTCATTTCATGGAAGCATACATAGATTATTCACAGAGGATAAATTGTGTAAATTCTAACATATAAATTAGATTAGCAAATTACTTTCCAAGGGCATTTATAAAAAATGATTGAAGATTCAAACAAACCTCATGTGAATTGGAGATGATTTTCTATGCACATTTTGTCTCCTGACTTTAGTGAGCATTGTCCTTAATCTCTTGCTATACTTACAATTTCTTTCATATTCTTTTCAAGCCTGTCTGGTTGTATTACTTGCAAATATCTTCTTGTATGAACATTCAGTCCATCATTATCTCAATTATGGATCACTCCATGAAAAATGTCACTATATAACTAAGCAATTCTTCTACTTGTTGCCGTCTTCAGTTTTCATAGTTCAGCAAGCACTCAGATTCTTTACTGTAAAGGTCTAGTGTGTTGTGCATTTATTAAAAGATTTGTGAATATAGGAAATGTCTGCATCCCCCTCATATTCCATCTTCACCTTTTTTCTCTCTATGCCAATCACCCCTTTTCCTAAAAACTAGAATGGCACATGGTCATAGTGTTACAAATCTCAGGAAACCATGTTTACCAGCGATTCTTGGACACAGCCTCTACCCCATGTCTGGTTGTACAAAAAAGCAGTAACAAAGACGTATCTGTAACAAGCAAATTAAACAGCAGCAAAAGGGTATGTACAGTTACCTCCAATCAATTACACCAAAATCATCCTCAATAAGTGTCCTCAGTAAATCGGTCTGTAACCCAAGTTCCTTATGGTCCTTCCTTCTCTAGTCATCCCAATATACTGTAGATAACTATCCTGTCTTCCTAACCCTCTAAAGGCCTCTCTTCCATGATGTTCTACAATTATTGATCTCTCTCATGCATGGAGATAATATGAACTTATCTCCATGCATCCATTCTATAAGGGAATTATACATTCTGTTGTTCAGAAAAATATGCTTGGGTTTAGGATGGACACTGCTCCGTATAAAGGCACTTTGCAGGGCAATTCTGGCAGGATTCTTTCACTATACGCAGCGTCCAAAGACCGTTTGATGATAAAAGGCAGTAGGGTTCATGTACTAATCCCAGGGATGCAAGATCCAGAGCACTAAGGCTTGGGCTATGCCTTGGTTTATCTCCACCTGTGTTTTCTCCCCAGGCGGAGAGAAGCTGATGTGTTTATGCACTGACATTGGCCTGTGTGCAGACACAAAGATAGGATATAGGCAATATATATGCAGAGAAGAAAGAGGAGCATATAGGCCTCTCTCCACCTCTGGAGAAAACCCAGGAACAGAGAAGCCAAGGCACAGCCCAGGTTGCTATTAGTTTAAGAGACACAAGAACAGGCCCCTTACTGCTCATCTAAGGGGCATTTTCTTCCCAGGGTTTGCTGCTCTCAGCAGAGACCACCAAATCAAAAATAAAGTGCTCAGTGCAGAGGCGTAGCAACACTGTCCCTTAAGGTAGGCACTAAGGACAAGCCCTCGAAGCAGGCTGCACCTTCTGACACTCCATAACTTGCATATCTGAATGACAAACAAGTTCAAGGGTAAGCCAACGCACAGTGTGAAAAGGGGAATAAAATGGCGGATTGTGGCTTCTTTTTGCACTTTGCACAATTTGTGGAGCTGGGTAAATGACCCCTAGTTTTTGCACAGTTTTATTATACAAAATTGTATTTCATTTATTTCCTTTTTTTACTTTGTTTTTTTGCAGTTCAGAATGCATGTTTTATTAAAAAAGGTTATATATAATTCATTTAAAAACTAACCTCAGACAATGTTCAGAGAAATCATATACAACTTATAGTTTATTTTCTTTAGATTTTGAGTGTGGTATTATGTACTAAATTCAGATTTTGCAGTGTATTGGCAGGAGCACATTGTCCTATGAACTGTATCAAAGCCGTTTCAAATATAAATAACGAGCACCAAATTTATTTTGATCTTAAGAAAAAGGCAATATGTTTGTTGTTAAATAAATGTTTATTTGAGCCTATCTGTCCAGTGCCATTCATAACTCTCATAGTACTACAGAAGTTTAATGTCAGCTACAGTATGTGGGTGGAGAAATGGCATGTACGTACAGTATAAAATAAAAGGAAAAGAACTCTTATATCACAATAAATAACAAGTTCTCAAAGGTCACAATCGGGGGCTGACGACCGTCAGAAGATCAGTGCTCAAAAAATTAAGAATAGAAAGATACCCCATCTGTAACAATTAATTAGTATCTAGTGATTCAATCCCTACCAATAAGATAGGTGATTAACTTAAATTAAAGTGCAGTGCATGCCTACTCATCAATGATATTATATAAAAACCAATCACTTCCCAAATCAATTCATAAATATTAAGTATAAATATAAAGTGCAACTTAGTGCATATACCCAATGACTGTTGCCCAATTGATGGTAACAATCAGTTCATTGACAATTCATGATTGGAATCAAATAAATTAAGTTAAAAAAGACCAAAATTCATTAGGAAGTGCCAAAAGTTATACACAAGTGCTTAATAGTAAATTGATGTTTCTAAAAGGAATCAAATTATGCTACAATAGTAAAGTGCCAGGCATATAAATATCTATAACTAGAAGGATAAGTTAATGAGAAAAGTCTAAATCTAATTGATTATGACCAGGGATTGGGTAAAGGTCAACCAGAGAGCTACGGTCTTATAGAAAGATTGAAGGATATAATGAAAAAATAGAGGGTGGAGCTGTCCCAAAACTAGCTGCCTATTATTTTCTAAGACTGGGACACCAAAAAAAAATGTACGTACAGTATGCAATGTCCTGCATATAGAATTTCTTGCAAACACAGTTTAGATTCAAATACGTTAACAGGTCTGATCTGAGGTGTTAGTTCTCCTTTAAGTTATACTGTATTGCTTCTTAAGCAGAAGGAAAAAAATATGAAGAGCAAAAGAGTGCAGGCAAAGGCTGGCTTCATTATAGCTTATGTAAGATGCAATAAAATTGACAATACAATATGGTGAATATACAGGAAATTACAACCCCAAATCTACTTTGGATGTAACTTTTAAAAGCATAAATCATAAAAGGTGAAATTGTGGGGTAATAAATAATTACATGTTTGGATAATGAATGGCACAAATATGAATCCAAATCCGGATTATAGACAGCCTGAAAGTAGTCCGCTGATATAGCTGATATGGTATTGCTACCATTGCTTACATCACGTCACTGTATATCCTAGATCAGTGTAAATAAACAGATAACTTAGCACACAAATTTGCATTCATATGAAACCAGGCGATTAACCCTTTAAGTGCCACAGATCGTAGAATCTACGTTCTGTGGATCAAAGGACCAAAGTGCCACAGATCGTAGATTCTACGATCTCCAGCACTTCCGGGTTCCAGTGCGCAGCGGTTGCATTTAAAACCGCAAGCGCACGTTAGATGCTGGCAGAACCCCCTAGGCAACGAGCAAAACCGGTCATACTCACCGGTCTCCCCACCGATCGTCGCTGGAACCAATAGGAGCGCAGGGCGCACGCAGGGCGCATGGCTGTGACGCGCTCCTGCTGCCCAAATAAATCCAGCCCTCCTGACGCCTCCCCTTTCACTCCTACTGCGCACTTGTGTCTGTTGGAGCCCTCCTGCTGCCTTCCTGCGGTTCTCCTGCTGGTTTGGTCGCCTTGATTGCCTGCCTTGGATTCAGTGAGCTGAACTACAACACCCTTACACCTTTTATTTTACTTGTTTCCTTCTAATCTCTCTAAATTTGGTTTTTTTTTTTTTGAATATTTTTTTCTTCTGTCTTTATCATTTAGCACACTTTTGTACACTCACACACTTACAGGCATCTTTGCCAAGCACACACTCACACTCACACACGCACTCACACACACACTCACACTTCTACACTTTTTCTTTCCCCTATACTTCTTTTCTTTTCTTTCTTTCTTTGCTTTCTTTAGTAGTTGGTTTTTTTTTGCTAAAACTTTATTTCTACTCTTGTTCTATAATTATCTGCTTTATTTTATTGTATTTTTGCAGTTTTTTACCATTTTCATTGTTGCTTTGTGTTTTATATCTATTATATTGCATTTTCACTTTTATTTGCTGTTTGGTGCCTTTACAGTGACGTTGGTGGATCAAGGTTTCTAACCACCAATTTCATTCCAATAGCTGTTATTTTTATTGTCTTAGCTGATTTTTATTATATTTTGTTGTTTTATTCTGCTTGCCCTTTGCTGCTTGTTTAGTGCCCCCAAAAAAGTTTGCCTTTGCAGTGACGCTGGTTGGTCTAGGTTTCTGGCCCCCGATTTCATTCCAATAGCTGTTGTTTTTGTGCTTTAGCTGATTTTTATTTCATTTTGTTGTTTTATTCTGTTTTTCATTTGCATTGCCCTTTGCTACTTGTTTAGTGCCCCAAAAAAAGTTGTTTGCAGTGACGCTGGTTGGTTTAGGTTTCTGGCCCCCGATTTCATTCCAATAGCTGTTGGTTTTAGTGCTTTGGGTGATTTTATTCCAGACTGTTCCTTTGCCCTGTTTGCTTGTTTAGTGCCCCCAAAAGGTTCTTTTCGATTTTGGGCACGTGCAGTGTCTTGTCTGTAATCTATTCTGTAGATTTCTGGAAGGAGTTCAAGTTCTAGTTTTTTTCTTATATTTTGTTGTTTTATTCTGCTTTGCCCTTTGCTGCTTGTTTAGTGCCCCCAAAAAAGTTTGCCTTTGCAGTGACGCTGGTTGGTCTAGGTTTCTGGCCCCTGATTTCATTCCAATAGCTGTTGGTTTTTATTGCTTTAGCTGATTTTTATTACATTTTGTTGTTTTATTCTGTTTTTCATTTGCATTGCCCTTTGCTACTTGTTTAGTGCCCCAAAAAAAGTTGTGTTTGCAGTGACGCTGGTTGATTTAGGTTTCTGGCCCCCGATTTCATTCCAATAGCTGTTGGTTTTAGTGCTTTGGGTGATTTTATTCCAGACTGTTCCTTTGCCCTGTTTGCTTGTTTAGTGCCCCCAAAAGGTTCTTTTCGATTTTGGGCACGTGCAGTGTCTTGTCTGTAATCTATTCTGTAGATTTCTGGAAGGAGTTCAAGTTCTAGTTTTTTTTTTCTTCTTCTGATTGTTTGTATTAGCAGGGGTTAACTGTTGGTCAAATCTTGCTGCCTTCTTTTTTTTCTTCTTCTTGGTGTTTGTATTAGCAGGGGTTAACTGTTGGTCAGATCTTGCTGCCTTCTTTTTTTTTTTTTATTCTTGTTGTTTATTTTAGCAGGGGTTAACTGTTGGTCAGATCTTGCTGCCTTCTTTTTTTTCTTTTTCTTCTGGTTGTTTGTTTTAGCAGTGGTTAACTGTTGGTCAGATCTTGCTGCCTTCTTTTTTTTCCTTTTTCTTCTGGTTTGTTTTAGCAGTGGTTAACTGTTGGTCAGATCTTGCTGCCTTCTTTTTTTTCCTTTTTCTTCTGGTTTGTTTTAGCAGTGGTTAACTGTTGGTCAGATCTTGCTGCCTTCTTTTTTTTCCTTTTTCTTCTGGTTGTTTGTTTAGCAGTGGTTAACTGTTGGTCAGATCTTGCTGCCTTCTTTTTTTTCCTTTTTCTTCTGGTTGTTTGTTTAGCAGTGGTTAACTGTTGGTCAGATCTTGCTGCCTTCTTTTTTTTCCTTTTTCTTCAGGTTGTTTGTTTTAGCAGTGGTTAACTGTTGGTCAGATCTTGCTGCCTTCTTTTTTTTTCTTTTTCTTCTGGTTGTTTGTTTTAGCAGTGGTTAACTGTTGGTCAGATCTTGCTGCCTTTTTTTTTTCCCTCTGGTTGTTTGTATTAGCAGTTGGTCAAATCTTGCTGGATTGGATTTAGGAGCTTCTTGCTTTGCAGTTGTTACTAGTTTTGCAGTGGTCTGTATTTTTCTGGCACAATGGCCAAACGGTTTTATACCGCTGCAGAAGCAGCTAGGTATTGTGAGGACTCCAGCTCAGAGGAATTTAGCAATTCTGATTCGGAGTATGTCCCATCTGATGACTCTACTGATGAATCAGAGGTTGGTGATAGCAGCACTATTAGCGCAGAGGCTAGTAGTGGCGGCACACTTACTGCTGAAGAAGTAGAAGAAGAGGGAGAGGCTGGTGGCAGTGTGCCAGATGCACCCATGGAGGTAGAAGAGGGTGAGGGTAGTGGTGATGCAGCAGTTGGAGCGCCTATGTGGGGGCCTCCCTGTAATTATGCCCCTGAAATTCCCCCATTCACTGCAGTCACGGGCGTCAAGGTGGACACCACTAACTTTGAAATCCTAGATTTCTTCAATCTTTTTATCACAGAGGCCATCCTACAGGACATGGTCCATTACACAAATTTATACGCTGAGCAGTATCTTGCCAGCCACCCTATACCAGGGTATTCAAGAGCCCAGGCGTGGTATCCCACTACTGTAAATGAAATCAAAAGATTCCTGGCGCTCACATTGGCAATGGGACTCGTAGAACGCAACACCTTAGCTTCATACTGGGATACCACTACAGTCCTTTCCATCCCTCTTTTTTCAGCCGTTATGCCAAGAAACCGTTATCAAATTTTACTGCGGTTTCTTCATTTTAACGACAATGCAGCGGCTGTTCCCCCTAATGAGCCCGGTTACGACAGGCTTTACAAATTGAGGCCCCTTATAGATAGCCTGTCTCAGCGCTTCACAGAGGTCTACTCCCCCTCCCAAAATATATGTGTGGACGAGTCCCTTTTGCTCTTCAAAGGGCGCCTAAAATTTCGCCAATACATCCCTAGTAAGCGTGCTCGATATGGGATGAAATTTTACAAACTCTGTGAAAGCAGCTCGGGCTATACTAGTTTTTTCATGATCTACGAGGGAAAGGACACTAATTTGGACCCCCCGGCTGTCCCCTTGACTTGACTGTCAGTGGTAAAATTGTCTGGGAGCTCATTACTCCACTGTTGGGCCAAGGTTACCACTTATACGTGGATAACTTTTACACAAGCATCCCCTTATTCAGAACCCTTTACTGGTTGGACACCCCAGCTTGTGGCACTGTTAGGCGTAACCGCAGAGGACTGCCCAAGGAACTGGTGGATAAGAAATTGAAACGTGGAGAAGTACATGCTCTAAGAAGCGATGAGCTCCTGGCATTAAAATTTGCAGACACCAAAAATGTTTTTATGCTTAGTACTATCCACAATGAGAGTGTAGTTGTCCAACACAGAAGTGGTGATAGGCCCGCAAAATCAAAGCCACTCTGTTGTAAAGAATATAGTAAGCATATGGGTGGCGTCGATAAAACCGACCAAATCCAAACTTATTACGACGCCACCAGAAAAACCAGGGCCTGGTACAAAAAAGCCGCAATTTATATGATCCAAATGGCCCTTTATAATTCTTATGTCGTTTACAAAACGGCAGTACCAGGCCCAAAATTGAGTTTTTACAATTATCTGCTGCAGCTGCTCCCTGCCCTTTTGTTTGGTGATGTACAGGAGGTTCCAGAAATGCCTGGCAATGACAATGTTGCCCGAATGGTGGGTAAGCATTTCATTGCCCAAATTCCACCAACTCCTAATAAAAGATATGCCCAGAGAGCTTGTAAGGTTTGCCGTTCCAGGGGTGTTAGAAAAGATGTGCGGTATTTTTGTCCCAAGTGTCCTAGCAAGCCTGCTTTGTGTTTCCAACCCTGTTTTGAGGTGTACCACACTGTGGTACACTACGAGAGGGCTTGAATTCTGTGTTGTGTTGGTAGGTTAGGGCTCTCTGGGTTTGTTGGTGGTAAAAGGATTTAGTAAATCTGTATAGTAAACTTGGCATGCTCTAGGTTTTTATGCACATGCTAGCAGTAGCTGTTTAGGTGTGCTGGCAGAGTGATACTTTTCTTTTTTTTTTTTTTTTTTTTGTGGAGTGGTTTTTCAGATTCAAGCCCCCCTATTGAGATCTAACATTTTGGCAGGTCCCTACTTCGCTTATAACTAGGTATAGATGTTGTTAATAAAAAAAAAAAAGTTTGACAAGGCAAACAATGACAGTTTTTTTTCTGTATAGTAGTGATCTTTGATTTTTTTATATAGGATTTGGCACTGGGTGAGCAGTGCAATGTAGCAGTAAAAACTTGTATGTAGGTTTGTTCTTAGTCTAAATCAAAAAACCACACTAGCACACGAGACTTGTATCTGCAGGGCAAGCCCTTGCAAAGGTTTTTACTGCCGTGGTGCCACCGCAGTAAAAACCTTTGCTAGGGCTTGCCCTGCAGATACAAGACGTTACTAGGAGGCCACCGTATCCTCCATTCACTGTGCACCGAGCAAAGCTATATACCTGCACAACGGGTGTGCGAGTGTCTACTCCAATTGTTCTTAGTCTAGGCATTCAGCTTTTGTGTTGAGCAATGGTGTTTTAGACCAGTTGTGTTATGGATAGCACTTCTATTGCGCTGGTGGTAAATAGCAAAATGAGGTGCTGGTTGGCGAGAGGGCACACGATAGAACTTGTGGTGCGTGATGAATACGTGGGATGATGTGCATCTCTAATGCTGATGCTACAAGTCTTTTATTTTACTGGCACCTCAAAAGCTCGTCTATCAGCGCAGTTATCTATAGTTTTGTCTGTATTTCTGAGCAACATTTGCATTTGTTTTTGTAGATTTAGGTATCTCTGGATTTGTGAGTATTTCAGCTGCTAATGCCCCCAATCCTCATTGTTGCCACCTAAATTCCTAAACTTCTTAGGACACTTGCATAATTTATGGGCCAAATTTACTATGGTTTCTGTTGGAAAATGTATTTGTAAATGTGGTACAGATTTTGTCATTGGCGAAATAGTGTAGGAAGAAGCAAAGGAATTCGTATCGTAACACCACAGGACAGATGGAACTCAAAGACACTCCACTACAATATATCCGAATAGGTGAGTGAAATATATTTTGGGGTAGTAGCACCCAGATGCAGATCCATAAAGTGGTCCCAAAATTCCCTGGGAGATAAATCTTAACTTTGTATACTATCTTTTCCTTTATTTCAGACCAAAGCAGAGTTCTACAATGCAGAATGTGGCAAAAATTCTCCACGCAGTAAAGCATGAATGGCATCTCTGAATAGTTGAAGGTGTTTATTTTCAAGAAATCTTAGTTTTTGGGGGTTATTTCATCAGTAAGGGACAGTTTCAGATGATATATGGATACATGCACCTAAATTCACAGCACCAATATTACGCATTGTCCCTGTTTGGGATGTTTGGTGGCTGTGTCTCTATGTTTATGCATACATATGGGGTATCATTTTATTCAGGGGACTTGCAGATTGTTATTGAGCAGGTTTTTGTTAGTTACCATGGAAACTTAGGGGAAATCTAAGTTTGTATATCTTTTTTTCCTTTATTTCAGACCAAGTCTCGGATTTCTACGAAGGACTGCGGCCACAATTCTCCGTGTAGAAAAGTAAGAATGGCATCTTTGAATATCTAATGAAGTGTACTTTTCAAAAATATATGGTTTGTGGGGGTTATTTAACAGAAAAGGTGCAGTTTAGGATTAGAAAAGTTGAGAACCTCGTATAAATTCGCAGCCCCAATATTATGCATTGTCCCTGTTTTGGAGTGTTTGGTGGCTGTGTCTCTATGTGTATCCATACATAGGGGGTATCATTTCATTCAGGGGGACTTGCAGATTGTTATTGAGCAGGTTTTTGGTAGTTACCATGGATACTTAGGGAGAAATCTAGCTTTGTATATCTTTTTTCCTTTATTTCAGACCAAGTCTCGGACTTCTACGAAGGACTGCGGCCACAATTCTCCGTGTAGAAAAGTAAGAATGGCATCTTTGAATATCTAATGAAGTGTACTTTTCAAAAATATATGGTTTGTGGGGGTTTAACAGAAAAGGTGCAGTTTAGGATGAGAAAAGTTGAGAACCTCATATAAATTCGCAGCCCCAATATTATGCATTGTCCCTGTTTTGGGGTGTTTGGTGGCTGTGTCTCTATGTGTATCCATACATAGGGGGTATCATTTCATTCAGGGGGACTTGTAGATTGTTATTGAGCAAGTTTTTGGTAGTTACCATGGATAGTTAGGGAGAAATCTAGCTTTGTATATCTTTTTTCCTTTATTTCAGACCAAGTCTCGGACTTCTGCGAAGGACTGCGGCCACAATTCTCCGTGTAGAAAAGCAAGAATGGCGTCTTTCAATAGCTGAAGAAGTGTACTTTACGGTAATATATGGTTTGTGGGGGTTATTTCAGAGTTTAGGGGTGTTTAGACTGAAAAACCACAAGTAGTACACATAGAGCGGCAGCCCCCAGATTTTCAACTGCAATTGCCCTTCTGCATTGCTCCTGTTTTGGGGTGTTTGGTGGCTGCGTCTCTATGTGTATCCATACATAGGGGGTATCGTTTCATTCAGGGGGACTTGCAGATTGTTATTGAGCAGGTTTTAGGTAGTTACCATGGATAGTTAGGGAGAAATCTAGCTTTGTATATCTTTTTTCCTTTATTTCAGACCAAGTCTCGGACTTCTGCGAAGGACTGCGGCCACAATTCTCCGTGTAGAAAAGCAAGAATGGCGTCTTTCAATAGCTGAAGAAGTGTACTTTACGGTAATATATGGTTTGTGGGGGTTATTTCAGAGTTTAGGGGTGTTTAGACTGAAAAACCACAAGTAGTACACATAGAGCGCAGCCCCCAGATTTTCAACTGCAATTGCCCTTCTGCATTGCTCCTGTTTTGGGGTGTTTGGTGGCTGCGTCTCTATGTGTATCCATACATAGGGGGTATCGTTTCATTCAGGGGGACTTGCAGATTGTTATTGAGCAGGTTTTAGGTAGTTACCATGGATAGTTAGGGAGAAATCTAGCTTTGTATATCTTTTTTCCTTTATTTCAGACCAAGTCTCGGACTTCTACGAAGGACTGCGGCCACAATTCTCCGTGTAGAAAAGCAAGAATGGCGTCTTTCAATAGCTGAAGAAGTGTACTTTATGGTAATATATGGTTTGTGGGGGTTATTTCAGAGTTTAGGGGTGTTTAGACTGAAAAACCACAAGTAGTACACATAGAGCGCAGCCCCCAGATTTTCAACTGCAATTGCCCTTCTGCATTGCTCCTGTTTTGGGGTGTTTGGTGGCTGCGTCTCTATGTGTATCCATACATAGGGGGTATCGTTTCATTCAGGGGGACTTGCAGATTGTTATTGAGCAGGTTTTAGGTAGTTACCATGGATAGTTAGGGAGAAATCTAGCTTTGTATATCTTTTTTCCTTTATTTCAGACCAAGTCTCGGACTTCTGCGAAGGACTGCGGCCACAATTCTCCGTGTAGAAAAGCAAGAATGGCGTCTTTCAATAGCTGAAGAAGTGTACTTTACGGTAATATATGGTTTGTGGGGGTTATTTCAGAGTTTAGGGGTGTTTAGACTGAAAAACCACAAGTAGTACACATAGAGCGCAGCCCCCAGATTTTCAACTGCAATTGCCCTTCTGCATTGCTCCTGTTTTGGGGTGTTTGGTGGCTGCGTCTCTATGTGTATCCATACATAGGGGGTATCGTTTCATTCAGGGGGACTTGCAGATTGTTATTGAGCAGGTTTTAGGTAGTTACCATGGATAGTTAGGGAGAAATCTAGCTTTGTATATCTTTTTTCCTTTATTTCAGACCAAGTCTCGGACTTCTACGAAGGACTGCGGCCACAATTCTCCGTGTAAAAAAAGCAAGAATGGCGTCTTTGAATAGCTGAAGAAGTGCACTTTACGGTAATATATAGTTTGTGGGGGTTATTTCAGAGTTTGGGGGTGTTTAGACTGAAAAACCACTAGTAGTACACATAGAGCGCAGCCCCCAGATTTTCAACTGCAATTGTCCTTCTGCATTGCTCCTGTTTTGGGGTGTTTGGTGGCTGCGTCTCTATGTGTATCCATACATAGGGGGTATCATTTCATTCAGGGGGACTTGCAGATTGTTATTGAGCAGGTTTTTGGTAGTTACCATGGATAGTTAGGGAGAAATCTAGCTTTGTATATCTTTTTTCCTTTATTTCAGACCAAGTCTCGGACTTCTACGAAGGACTGCGGCCACAATTCTCCGTGTAGAAAAGCAAGAATGGCGTCTTTGAATAGCTGAAGAAGTGTACTTTACGGTAATATATGGTTTGTGGGGGTTATTTCAGAGTTTAGGGGTGTTTAGACTGAAAAACCACAAGTAGTAAACATAGAGCGCAGCCCCCAGATTTTCAACTGCAATTGCCCTTCTGCATTGCTCCTGTTTTGGGGTGTTTGGTGGCTGCGTCTCTATGTGTATCCATACATAGGGGGTATCGTTTCATTCAGGGGGACTTGCAGATTGTTATTGAGCAGGTTTTAGGTAGTTACCATGGATAGTTAGGGAGAAATCTAGCTTTGTATATCTTTTTTCCTTTATTTCAGACCAAGTCTCGGACTTCTACGAAGGACTGCGGCCACAATTCTCCGTGTAGAAAAGCAAGAATGGCGTCTTTGAATAGCTGAAGAAGTGTACTTTACGGTAATATATGGTTTGTGGGGTTATTTCAGAGTTTAGGGGTGTTTAGACTGAAAAACCACAAGTAGTAAACATAGAGCGCAGCCCCCAGATTTTCAACTGCAATTGCCCTTCTGCATTGCTCCTGTTTTGGGGTGTTTGGTGGCTGCGTCTCTATGTGTATCCATACATAGGGGGTATCGTTTCATTCAGGGGGACTTGCAGATTGTTATTGAGCAGGTTTTAGGTAGTTACCATGGATAGTTAGGGAGAAATCTAGCTTTGTATATCTTTTTTCCTTTATTTTCAGACCAAGTCTCGGACTTCTGCGAAGGACTGCGGCCACAATTCTCCGTGTAGAAAAGCAAGAATGGCGTCTTTGAATAGCTGAAGAAGTGTACTTTACGGTAATATATGGTTTGTGGGGGTTATTTCAGAGTTTAGGGGTGTTTAGACTGAAAAACCACAAGTAGTACACATAGAGCGCAGCCCCCAGATTTTCAACTGCAATTGCCCTTCTGCATTGCTCCTGTTTTGGGGTGTTTGGTGGCTGCGTCTCTATGTGTATCCATACATAGGGGGTATCGTTTCATTCAGGGGGACTTGCAGATTGTTATTGAGCAGGTTTTAGGTAGTTACCATGGATAGTTAGGGAGAAATCTAGCTTTGTATATCTTTTTTCCTTTATTTCAGACCAAGTCTCGGACTTCTACGAAGGACTGCGGGCCACAATTCTCCGTGTAAAAAAGCAAGAATGGCGTCTTTGAATAGCTGAAGAAGTGCACTTTACGGTAATATATAGTTTGTGGGGGTTATTTCAGAGTTTGGGGGTGTTTAGACTGAAAAACCACTAGTAGTACACATAGAGCGCAGCCCCCAGATTTTCAACTGCAATTGTCCTTCTGCATTGCTCCTGTTTTGGGGTGTTTGGTGGCTGCGTCTCTATGTGTATCCATACATAGGGGGTATCATTTCATTCAGGGGGACTTGCAGATTGTTATTGAGCAGGTTTTTGGTAGTTACCATGGATAGTTAGGGAGAAATCTAGCTTTGTATATCTTTTTTCCTTTATTTCAGACCAAAGTCTCGGACTTCTACGAAGGACTGCGGCCACAATTCTCCGTGTAGAAAAGCAAGAATGGCGTCTTTGAATAGCTGAAGAAGTGTACTTTACGGTAATATATGGTTTGTGGGGGTTATTTCAGAGTTTAGGGTGTTTAGACTGAAAAACCACAAGTAGTAAACATAGAGCGCAGCCCCCAGATTTTCAACTGCAATTGCCCTTCTGCATTGCTCCTGTTTGGGGTGTTTGGTGGCTGCGTCTCTATGTGTATCCATACATAGGGGGTATCGTTTCATTCAGGGGGACTTGCAGATTGTTATTGAGCAGGTTTTAGGTAGTTACCATGGATAGTTAGGGAGAAATCTAGCTTTGTATATCTTTTTCCTTTATTTCAGACCAAGTCTCGGACTTCTGCGAAGGACTGCGGCCACAATTCTCCATGTAGAAAAGCAAGAATGGCGTCTTTGAATAGCTGAAGAAGTGCACTTTACGGCAATATATAGTTTGTGGGGGTTATTTCAGAGTTTGGGGGTGTTTAGACTGAAAAACCACAAGTAGTACACATAGAGCGCAGCCCCCAGATTTTCAACTGCAATTGCCCTTCTGCATTGCTCCTGTTTTGGGGTGTTTGGTGGCTGCGTCTCTATGTGTATCCATACATAGGGGGTATCATTTCATTCAGGGGGACTTGCAGATTGTTATTGAGCAGGTTTTTGGTAGTTACCATGGATAGTTAGGGAGAAATCTAGCTTTGTATATCTGTTTTCCTTTATTTCAGACCAAGTCTCGGACTTCTACGAAGGACTGCGGCCACAATTCTCCGTGTAGAAAAGCAAGAATGGCGTCTTTGAATAGCTGAAGAAGTGCACTTTACGGTAATATATAGTTTGTGGGGTTATTTCAGAGTTTGGGGGTGTTTAGACTGAAAAACCACAAGTAGTACACATAGAGCGCAGCCCCCAGATTTTCAACTGCAATTGTCCTTCTGCATTGCTCCTGTTTTGGGGTGTTTGGTGGCTGCGTCTCTATGTGTATCCATACATAGGGGGTATCGTTTCATTCAGGGGGACTTGCAGATTGTTATTGAGCAGGTTTTAGGTAGTTACCATGGATAGTTAGGGAGAAATCTAGCTTTGTATATCTTTTTTCCTTTATTTCAGACCAAGTCTCGGACTTCTACGAAGGACTGCGGCCACAATTCTCCGTGTAGAAAAGCAAGAATGGCGTCTTTGAATAGCTGAAGAAGTGCACTTTACGGTAATATATAGTTTGTGGGGGTTATTTCAGAGTTTGGGGGTGTTTAGACTGAAAAACCACTAGTAGTACACATAGAGCGCAGCCCCCAGATTTTCAACTGCAATTGTCCTTCTGCATTGCTCCTGTTTTGGGGTGTTTGGTGGCTGCGTCTCTATGTGTATCCATACATAGGGGGTATCATTTCATTCAGGGGGACTTGCAGATTGTTATTGAGCAGGTTTTTGGTAGTTACCATGGATAGTTAGGGAGAAATCTAGCTTTGTATATCTTTTTTCCTTTATTTCAGACCAAGTCTCGGACTTCTACGAAGGACTGCGGCCACAATTCTCCGTGTAGAAAAGCAAGAATGGCGTCTTTGAATAGCTGAAGAAGTGTACTTTACGGTAATATATGGTTTGTGGGGGTTATTTCAGAGTTTAGGGGTGTTTAGACTGAAAAACCACAAGTAGTAAACATAGAGCGCAGCCCCCAGATTTTCAACTGCAATTGCCCTTCTGCATTGCTCCTGTTTTGGGGTGTTTGGTGGCTGCGTCTCTATGTGTATCCATACATAGGGGGTATCGTTTCATTCAGGGGGACTTGCAGATTGTTATTGAGCAGGTTTTAGGTAGTTACCATGGATAGTTAGGGAGAAATCTAGCTTTGTATATCTTTTTTCCTTTATTTCAGACCAAGTCTCGGACTTCTGCGAAGGACTGCGGCCACAATTCTCCATGTAGAAAAGCAAGAATGGCGTCTTTGAATAGCTGAAGAAGTGCACTTTACGGCAATATATAGTTTGTGGGGGTTATTTCAGAGTTTGGGGGTGTTTAGACTGAAAAACCACAAGTAGTACACATAGAGCGCAGCCCCCAGATTTTCAACTGCAATTGCCCTTCTGCATTGCTCCTGTTTTGGGGTGTTTGGTGGCTGCGTCTCTATGTGTATCCATACATAGGGGGTATCATTTCATTCAGGGGGACTTGCAGATTGTTATTGAGCAGGTTTTTGGTAGTTACCATGGATAGTTAGGGAGAAATCTAGCTTTGTATATCTGTTTTCCTTTATTTCAGACCAAGTCTCGGACTTCTACGAAGGACTGCGGCCACAATTCTCCGTGTAGAAAAGCAAGAATGGCGTCTTTGAATAGCTGAAGAAGTGCACTTTACGGTAATATATAGTTTGTGGGGGTTATTTCAGAGTTTGGGGGTGTTTAGACTGAAAAACCACAAGTAGTACACATAGAGCGCAGCCCCCAGATTTTCAACTGCAATTGTCCTTCTGCATTGCTCCTGTTTTGGGGTGTTTGGTGGCTGCGTCTCTATGTGTATCCATACATAGGGGGTATCATTTCATTCAGGGGGACTTGCAGATTGTTATTGAGCAGGTTTTGGTAGTTACCATGGATAGTTAGGGAGAAATCTAGCTTTGAATATCTTTTTTCCTTTATTTCAGACCAAGTCTCGGACTTCTACGAAGGACTGCGGCCACAATTCTCCGTGTAGAAAAGCAAGAATGGCGTCTTTGAATAGCTGAAGAAGTGCACTTTACGATAATATATGGTTTGTGGGGGTTATTTCAGAGTTTGGGGGTGTTTAGACTGAAAAACCGCAAGTAGTACACATAGAGCGCAGCCCCCAGATTTTTCAACTGCAATTGCCCTTCTGCATTGCTCCTGTTTTGGGGTGTTTGGTGGCTGCGTCTCTATGTGTATCCATACATAGGGGGTATCATTTCATTCAGGGGGACTTGCAGATTGTTATTGAGCAGGTTTTTGGTAGTTACCATGGATAGTTAGGGAGAAATCTAGCTTTGTATATCTTTTTTCCTTTATTTCAGGCCAAGTCTCGGACTTCTACGAAGGACTGCGGCCACAATTCTCCGTGTAGAAAAGCGAGAATGGCATCTTTGAATAGCTGAAGAAGTGTACTTTTCGGTAATGTATGGTTTGTGGGGGTTATTTCACATTTTGGGGGTGTTTAGATGGAAAAACTGCAAGTAGTACACATAGAGCGCAGTCCCCAGATTTTCAACTGCAATTGCCCTTATGCATTGCTCCTGTTTTGGGGTGTTTGGTGGCTGCGTCTCTATGTGTATCCATACATATGGGGTATTGTTTTATTCATGAGAAGTTTGTCTTTCAAATTGTCTGTGGTTTCAACATTTATAACCGTGTTGTTTTGTCAGATTTACATTTGATCCTGCGTCTAAGTTTACATTTTAGAAAAAAACTAAAAATGCAACAAAAAAGCTCTAAATTTCATGATGCGCTGGTAAAATGTATTTCAATTTTGAGTAAAAAATACAGCACCCCTACAAACCTGAAGGTCTGTTGTTTCTAAAAATACCAAACTTGAAGGGATAATTTAAATTTACATATAAGTTATGCTGCATCAACTGTTACATGTGCTTATCTACTTTGTTCTGGTGTAAAATTCTAGAAAATGCTGATTTAGTTTGGGGGTTACTCCTGGACAAAAAAAGTGGGTTACTGATACATATTTGGTATCGTTGGACTTTGCAGGATCACGGCTTTTACAAACACAAAAAAAAATGCTCGTAAAATCAACTTTTCTGTGGAAAAAAAACTCAAGATATACTCAATTTTTTAATAATTTTATTTTTTTTTTACATATTTCACCCAAAATACACACTAAATCTCCAGAAAAGTTGCAAAATTACACTTGCATGTCAAAGTCCAATTTATAACGAAAAAAACAATATATAATTTTCCTAGTTTCATGGAGGTTTTCCTACAGAAAAACCTTGTTAAACTGAACAAGTACCAAATGCTTAAAAAACGTCTGGCATTTCGCGTACCAGAAATGTGAAATTCTGCTGGCACTTAAAGGGTTAAATGACAAGGTTGATGTAGTGAATAACACTTATCCTGGAAAAAGAGGAAATATATACATGTCATCCAACGCATACTTCCAAAGTTCTTAGTATCCAGTAAAAGCAAAGATTTTTATTATAGTTATTAATACAAGGCTTATTCCTCTCTATTTCCCAATAATACAATACCTAAGATGTCATTTACAAATGCAAGTGCTTTAAAATAGAAACAATGAAGAGTGGATACTACAGTAATTCTTTACACATGCTCCTGCACTTCTACATGCGGCCAAAGTATCTATCCTGCCTGTTCATCCTGCTGTAAAACTGTGCCTATTGACACAAGGGAACCCCAAAGCTACCGCCATTCTTAATATGTTGGTAATGCAGGGTTCACACAGCAGGCTTTGTCAGTAGGCACACCAGACCTGCACCCAGTGAATCAGATATAAAGGTTAACATAAGCACCTGAGGAAGGATCGTTGATCCGAAACTGTGGAAGAGTGAAATTGTTGATTTGTGAATCTGATGCAAACACTGTTTTGAACATTCACTCAAGAAGTAATGCAAGCCCCACACTGACAATGGTACAACTTATTGTGACAATGGTACACTTATTTGTGTCATGGGTTAGTGTGTCCCTTTTGTCGCTTCGTTGCAGACACAACTTGGAGTGTTATCTGCACCAGCACTGTAATTATGGTAAAACACTGCATTAAATAATAATTTAAAATTAACCTCCCCTAGTGGTAGCTCATACAGAATCCAGGGTTTGAAGCAGTATGACTAAGACATTTGTCGTCCTTTTCGGTCATCAAATTCCTGGTTCTCTTTTTAAATATTTAGCAACACACAATACCATTAGGATATTATTAATCATGAAAAAAGAACAGAAACGAGCAAAAAAATAGTGTATGGAGTTATTAAGAATTATTAACAATAGCTGTCACAATTAGATTTGTGGTCCTTGCGAGTCTGTAGGCAATTTATGGTGAAATGGGGGAAATGCCCATTCGTTTTCCTGAAAACCAAACATGAAAACCTGCATGGCCTGGCCCTGCAAAATATTAAGTGTATTCCATGAAAACAGATCTTCTTTTGTATTCCAAATAATGTTTGCTATATAAGCCCTAAAAATTGTATATGTAGTGGAGGAAAAAATTATGAATATTTACCATAAAGGCAATAAAGTTACGTTTAAAAATACAAAAATAAGCCAAAAAGTTTGCGGTTTGCAATGACAGCACTAAAAGGCCCAATAACTCAGGTAATTGTACAGGATCCTATCCATTTACACAATGAACGCAGACAAAATATTTTACTCAGCACTGTGCTGTCGGAGAGATACAGCACAAAGCCCGGGCCCTATCAATCACTCCGTACAGCCCTCTGCGTGGTGAATATCATGAGGCAAGTAATAGAACCCTAGAGATTATACCTAACTACCAAAGTTCTAGAGAGAAATAAAAACAAACCTATCAAAGTCTTTTTAAGAGTTCTCCCTAAATAAAAATCCTTCTTGTAAATAAAAAAGAAATCAAGGATGCAAATAGGTTTGAAGGGAATAAAGTGCTACCAAAAGAGGTAGATGGCATCATTCTAATTTATACTGTTCTATTTGCATAGCAGTAATATGTGAGCAGATTACATATAAGCCCTACAGGAACACAGACTTCTAAAATGCCAAATTCATCCTCTTCGAGAGATAACTACATATTCAGATGAAATGCATCTCTTGTACAAAGATGACATGGAATATAGAATATGAGATTGCTCACAGGTCACCGCAGAGGAGAAGGGGCTGAATTTCTCACTGCATTCCACTATCATTGCAATAGGATGCATCACAGGGAATGAGATATCATGTGGAGTTTTATAAAAGGCAGGTTCTTGCCAAGTCAGCTGTGCTGTTTTTTTGCCATATGTTTCATTCTATACTAGTGTATAACATTAGGACACCTATTCAAAAAACAGTTTTTCCTTTGGTTATCAAGAGACACGGAGCACTACAAAGTAAAGACGTTTCCAGGTTGTTACTGAAGGATGCTATGTATACATTGTATTATTTTAAAGTATTGTCATCAGCCACATAGGTGATATACTTGCCCTCATTATGGATGGCAATGGGCTTCTATTATACATAACTTCAAAAGTACAAGTGAAAGGGCTTTTTTTTATGTGTTTTTTTGTTTTCACATTTTTGGATGTCACCAGCCACTTGATTTACTAGTCCAACGCGGGAACACAATGTCACTGTTGCTGGCACTTGCATACATAACTGAGCCCTAATAACCAAGTAATACTGTAAAAAGTCCTGCAGAATTAGTCAGTGCAGGATCTGAGAAAGGTAGTAGGGGGAGACACATACAGTTGGCAGGGCAGAAACTAGAGGTAGGCAGAAGAGGCACCTGCCTAGGGTGCAATGTTTGGGTGAAAAAGATGAGCAGGTACCTTTTGAAGAGTCTTCTGCCTACACCCCCTTCCTGTGTGCAACGACACGGTGGATGCACATGGGGCTAAGGAGGCCAGCCGGGTTGCCTACAGTGCCTGTTTGGCTTGGCCTGGCCCACCTCTGCAAATTGGTGTCCCCTCACTTGTCCCCTACCTGCCCCTAACTTGTGCATGGTTTGTATGTGTAAGTTGGGGAGTGTTTGGAAACCACAACATGACATTCTTATTGCCTGCTTTAGGGTAAGTTAAGGAAACTCCTGATGTTGCTCTAATACTCAAAAAGCTGCAGCCTCAAGGGCCCAAGGGAAGGAAAATGACCCCTTACATAATCTTCCTTTTAAAGCAAAATACTTTAAATTGAATTGAAAAACAAAAAAGTTATAGTGACCTAGCTACGCATATGTAGTCACTTTTCAATCTGAGAACATAAAGCACACAGGATTCAAAGCGCTACACTTTCAAGAAGTAAAGCTCTTCAATCGAGTTTGCAGAACTAAAAGCGTCAATTTTTCTACAGCTTGTCTATGCCTTTTCGATTCATTAAACTATTTAATGATGTGACCTGCTTTGCTGACAAAACACACGGTTGCCTGTCCAGACAGGAATTTCAACGTTGAATTATCAAGATCCATTTCAATAGAAGCAATGAGCTAAAAGATTTTGCCAGTTAATGGTGTAATTGCATTGGAAGCACAAGGAGAAAGCTACTGAACATACATGTTTCAATAAGAAAGAGAAACTGGTCATTTCAATTAGGAAGTCAGAAATAAGAAATGGAAGTCAGGTTTCTAGCTTGAGAATTTCATGGAAAGGTACTGTATAGTAGTAACTAATATTCATCTTGTCCATTCACATAAAAGTATTGTTATATTTCTAACCTATTCTTTTATTACAGTAAAGAAACAGTGATTAATAACGTCAATGTTATGGTGTGTTCGGGCAGCATTATGTGGCATGAAAATAGTTTTGGCCTTGTTAAACATTGACAGTCATTTGACTTTTCATACCGTGGTACATCTCCTAAAGTAGAGAAACATGGGAATGCTCACATACACAGTATGTCCTGGGTTAGTATATGATATATCTGGCCACCGAAAAGAAAGCCAACTATAACTGTGGGGCAGCCTGTGTCATGCTGAACCAAGAAAAGCCAAAAAAAACAAGCATGCATGGGACAAAATAGCAGCAAGAACGACAAAAAAACTGGAGCACTGACAATGCTTCTCCAACTGATGCCAGTTTGGGTCTTCCAGCCCAGACATGTTGCCCAAACATAATCTATAAATAATTTGTCATACTTCCTCCAAAATTGCAAACATCAAAGTGGAGATTTCTGTCTTTAAAATAACCTGCAGAAACTCAGAGAGACAGCAATATGTCATTAAGGTCCTCTGGTAAAATATATGAGGTAGAACAAATACTACAGGCACGGCTAAAATAAAGAGGATTACCTGTAGAGAAATTAGAATAGGTTGCTCAGGTTCCCCAAACAGAACAGGGGGAGGGAGATGTGTTCGAGATTTGGACTTTACAGCAGAATTAAAACCTATTATCAAACTATGCTATGCTGTATTAAATACTGAACTTACTGTAGCAGACCATATGTGCAGCAGCCCTGAGAGGGAAGAATATCACTTGTGTTAATGTTAGGCCAATTCATTAAAGAAAAGATGATTATTTGGGAAAAATATTTTCAAGTCACTGCTTGCTGCTGTGCCAACTTAAAAATATGATAAAATTGTGCCCCCCTGTTTAGGGCCTCTGTCTGCTATGCAGTATCGGTGTTGCCTCCAAATAGAAACTCTTGGTGGTCAAACAGTAAGTGATCTACCAGTCTCCCAATACTTCACAGATAGTGAGAGTGCATATGTTAATGGTCATGCAAATTTCATCAGTTTAACACGAGTGTAAGATTGATTAGCTGCACGTTTTTTATGTCCAAAACTGTCAAATTAGACTAGGGAATTGTTAAAATTTGATTCGTTTCTTTTTTAAATTCTAATTTGATTTTCGAAATGTATCATACACTGGCCCTTTAAGAACTCGAATGCGCTCTTGACACCTTAAGCATTCCGAATTGCTGTTTTAGCCTATGGGGGACGTCCTGGGATCAATTTGGAGTTGTTTGCGGCCTTCCTGAAAATCTAGTTTTTTTTTCGAATTTGCGGGTCGAGCCTATTCACCCAAGTACAAAAAAACCCCATTTTTTTTAATAAATTGCAGTTGGCTAAATTTAGAGTTCATGTTTAAAATAACTCCCATGAACTCGAAATTCGACCCTTGATAAATCTGCCCCTAGATGTTGGTAACAATCCACGTAATCCACACATATAGTACAAAGAAATCAAAACAAATAAGTCCATACATTCAGTTATGTGTAATAAAGTAGAATGAAAACAGAGAATAAGTATTGAACATGCTTACTGAAATGTATTTAATACTTAGTAGAAAAGCCTTTGTTGGCAATAGCAGCTTCAAGATGCCTCCTGAATGGAGAAACTAGTCGCATGCATTGCTCAGATGTGATTTTGGCCCATTTTCCCACACAAATGGTCATCAAATTTCGGAAGATTCTGGGACCTCTTATCTTATCCTCAGGTTTTTTTTTTTATAGATTTTCAATTGGATTCAAGTCAAGTAATTGACTGGCCATTCTATCAGCTTTATTTTCCAACTGAGAGTTCCATCTTGGTAGATGGCAGCAGATTCTTATCAAGAATGTCCCTGTACATTTCTCCATTCATCATTCCTTCAATCATATGAAGTCTGCCAGTACCATATGCTGAAAAACAGCACCACACCATGATGTTCCCACCTCCAAACTTCACTGTTGGTATGGTTTTTGGGGTAATGTGCAGTGCCATTTCTCCTCCAAACATGGTGTGTGTTTTTGGTCTCATCTGACCAGACTATATTCTCCCAGAATTGCTTTACCAAATGTTGTGCAGCAAACTTTAAATGAGATTCAGCATGCTTTTTCTTCAGAGTCTTGCATGGTGAGCTTGCATAGAGGTCATGCTGGTTGAGTACATTACTAATTGTTTTCTTTGAAACAATTGTACCTGCTAATTCAAGGTCTTTTGAAAGCTCTCCGCAAGTGATCCTTGGCTCCTGGACAACTCTGATTATTCTTTTAAATTCTCTGTCAAAAATCTTGCGAGGAGCACCTGGTCGTGGCCATTTGAGGGTGAAATGATGTCCCAACGGTGCTCACTGGAACATTCAGAATCTTAGAAATACTTCTGTAACCAATGCCATCAGTATGTCTTGATAGAGCTCTTTGCTTTTAACCATCATAAGATGCTTCTTGTGCGATGCCTTGGTAATGAGAAGCCTTATAGGCCATCACTTAGGACTAAACCAGCTGATATTAATTTGCACTGATATGGGGCAGGATTGATTTCTAAATACTGTCAGATTTCAGCAGGTTTCTTGGCTTGCCATGCCTTTTTGCATCTCCTTTTTCTTCATCTGTTCAACACTTGTTCCCTGTGTCCTTCCACTTTATTACAAACAACTTAATTTATGAATTTGTTTTGATTTCTTTGTATGTGTGGATTACTTGGGTTGTTACCAACATCTGGTGTAATAACATGCTAATAGCTCTATTAGAAATATATTTATGGAGAAACAGGTTATGTTCAATACTTTTTTTCACTGCTGTACCTTTGTGTATTGCAATTCATGGATGCAGTTTTTGGTTGAAATTTGAACTGTACTTTGCCCAAATAAATTAGCTTTTTGTGACTTAATAAGCAAGGCTTTTATAAATAATAAATAATATATATCACTTCCTGAAGAAGGCTCATGTAGTAGAGCCGAAAAGTTGAATATATTTCATCTGTTTTTTTGCACCAAGACCTACGAGTGCGGACTATTTGTGGTTTTGTTGGTATGATGTAAATGCTCCAGCACCTAGGCATCCATTTTGTGTTCTGTGTGCACCGATCAAGCTGTTTTGTAATATATAAAAATGTATATATATTTATCTGCACACACTAAAATAGTATTTATAACGTGCTCAGGGGTGCAGCTAAAAGCTAATGGGCCCTGGTTCAAAATTCATTACAGAGCTCCTGCTTACAAAACAGATATCTTCTTAGATCTTCCTAGACAATGGTCTCTTCTATCCCCCTGGAATATTTTTGATTAGCTGAAAGATCTAATTATTTTTGGTTGCGGGTGCCCTAAGGTTACAGGTGTAGCTGCAAACCCTGCATCCCTTTAGCTACACTACTAAAAGCCCTGGTGTATTTCTTCAAGGCTGCACAGTAAAGTGCTATCACCTGAGGTCAGACCAGACTAAGATAAGCTCAGTAATTAGAATGTGTAACTTACCCTTAATATTGAATTCTTAATATTTATGGAATGTCCAAAGGGCAAGGCACGTGCAATATGGGCTTTTCTGATATAAGTCACAATTAAAATGGATTAACTGAAACTATGGGGTAGGATTTAGAGGTGCTGGGAAGGTGAAAATTCACTGCCTGCCATCTAATTCCTTTTCTTTTCAGAAACCGTCAAAGGAAGAGTTTAGCAGCAAGGTCAAAAAGCAATTAAATGAGCAATCTATAACTCGTATTCCACATCACATTAAAAACTCTGCCTATAAAGCTGGCAGATAAACATTTGTCATAAAATCTAAAAAAAAGTGTTGCAGTTTGCCTTTCATTTCTGTCATCTCATTTCTGTATGTTGCTACAGAATCAGGTGTAAACAACAGGCATGTTCAAGAGGATCAAACTGTTTTTAGTGGCAAGTTAAAACTGCTAATTATATTATAAACATGGCAGAATGTTTGTTTGGCTTTTTTAATCTATAAAAGTAGAAAAGTATACAGAGCTAACACTATGTAATGTATGTAAATAGCACTCCTATGCGGTTTGCAATCTATGCCAAGGGCCAAATAAGGTTGATCTGATTGTTTAGCCTCCAGTATAACGACTGGTTCATATGGGGAAGTCCGACAGGAGAGGACTACATTATAGCAACCAACTGGATTTTCAGACCAACAATTTTCAGCCACACATTTACCAAGCTGACCAAGCAGGCACAGAACATGGCAAATACTAGGTCTTAAAGGGCCAACTCAGCAGTTTTTATCAGCCTGTGCATGGCCAGATTTATTCCACTACAAATGCTTGGATGACTAGTGAAATGAAACAATTATCCTCTTTATTATAGAAAACATATTTCCTAAATAGACAATAGTAATTAAAATAGTAAATAACTAAAAGTAAACCAATGTGTAGGTTGGATTCTTAAACATAATCTAGGTTCCCAACTGACGTCAGTTTAAGGGGCTTAACCATGCTTTAGGGGACGGGCACACGAGGAGATTAGTTGCCTGCGATAAAATTCCTCTAACACAGCAATAATGTTCATGCCATTTTTCTGAAATCAGCTAAAGTTTCCTGGCGAGGAAAAATTCATTAAAATTAAGCGATGTGTATGTTTTCCCACTATCGATTTACATTATGGCCAATGGGAACGTATTTGCAGGAGATTAGTTGATGGTAGAGCAGATTTGTGTGCCAGTACTGTTACTCAAATTTTGCTGCCTACCAGTATATTACATTACCATCAAGGGTGCAAGCATGCTAGGAACTGCAGTGAAAAAACTTACAAGTTGTATCTTTAAAGTAAGATCATTCAACAAAACATTTTTGCATCTCTCCAGGGTCAGTGAAACAATAAATACAAGAAAATCCTCTAAAGATAAATTCGATTTGTGTAAATATGGCCCCAAGTGGTCATACAAGTGGAGCTGGAAGCATCACACAGTCTTCCCCGTTTGTGTAATAACAAGTGGTAAACAGGATTCTCACATGTGACTATTCTTGCTTTTGTTAGCAGCTGGCATTTTGACATATTATTAGTCCTACATATGGATTGCTTATTTAATTGCTCACAGATTGCTTTGGTGCACTATTTACTGCCAGGGGGGTGATAACAACGTACTCCTTATTGAGAGCCTGCTCATCAAGTCAGATCACTGTCTTTTTTCATTTTCCTGGGGCTGCGTGTCTGCATGTTATGATTGGTCCCAGACAGGTGGGGAAGGAAGAATGCCTTGCAGCTAATGAAAAGAAGCAATACCAATGATCTGGTCTATGTTATCTTTTTATTGGAACAATAATGTCACAAGTGATAGAGGTAACACAAATTCGTTTCAATGCAATAAATTAGGTTATGATAAGAGAGGTGTCATGTGGGAATTGCATCTCCTGATTCAGTTCTATACTTCTTGCTAAACTATAGTAAATTTCATCCGATATTAAAGAAGTTGCCATTGACCATTGCTCGTCACTCAGTAAATATTTGGTAAAGCAAGTAATGAATAGTAGAGCTGTGAAGTGGGTTTCTAATAATGAATCTGTGAGCCCTGATGAACAGAAGCAGATTCTCTAAGAGCTTCTCACTTTAAAGGTCAGCGTGGCTAATTAAACTGTTCCTTTGCAAAGGGAGAAATGTTTAAAGCTGTGTTCCACTATAGACTACTAATGGCTGGATGACAAGAGATCTAACTTAAAGATCTGACCTGATAAACATATGGGTCTATTCTTCAAAGTCAAGAATACATGAGAAGAAATTCCCATGGAAAATCAGTTTAAGCTCCCCATACTGCAATCCTATTGATCAGACTAAGTAAAGAATTTATATGGATGTCAAGGTGTCAGGTTAAAATATGAAATGGTTGGTAAAACTTTTACATCCACCAATTTGTTCTGAAATGCTTCCAATGCAAAGTCAGGTATATTTTTAAGCATTGTTTTGTGTTAAACACACACAACTCTAATTTTATTGTGTGTGCCGTAGGCATACTTGGGAGTTCTGAGAGAGTAGACATATAAGCGAATCCAACAAGCACAATGATGACAAACCATACAAATAAGAAGTAGAGCAACTTGAATCAAAATGAGCTTTGCTATACCAGTCATGGTGGCTGAAAGCAAAGTTACTTTACTCGGGTGTGAATCACAAGATAATGACTATGCTCAACAAGATATGACTACGGTCATGGAACAACGCTTGCTATACAACTAGTAATAAGTTCAGGTGCCCTGTATAGGTGAAGCATGGTCTTTGTTCCTTTTAAATTTAACAAAGAGAAGTGCAAAATAATCAGAAAACCAGTAAAGTCTCACCCAGGAGGTTTGCAAACAGTGCTCATTTAGGACCACACATTCTACAATCACCAACAAGGGTACATCACTTAGGGCTCAGTTAGTAATTATCACCACAGATTCTTGTAAACTAAGATACAAGTGAAGTTGCTGCTACAGTATGTCGCCCACCTGTCATCCAAACTAAAACAAATCATAATCCATGTATTGTTGGAACACATCTTCTCTGCGTAACTAGGAGAAATTGTTATGTTTCAGTATAATAAAGTCTCTTCTCATCTATTGTAATGCATTTTTTGTGCCATTTAAAACCCCTAGCAGAATTATTGTGTTTGTGTCCCTAAGCCCTTACATGAAATATGCTCTATTTCTTGTTTGTACTTGAGGCTTTGTCCTCCTCATTACCGGCTATATTGTCTCTTCTGTTCTTGAAAGTGGGCTCCTAAAGAGAAGGAGTGACAGAACTTTAGGAAATTATGAAGTTTAGTGTTACCATGGAGACTAGAAATGGTCCATTTTATTGTTAACTATCCATGAAAGTATCAGTAGGGTGTTTGGCCTTGTATTTGTCTTAAATGTCCTCTTCCAAAGACGATAATATTCGTGTGTGTGTGTCCCAACCCATCATACAAGTTGGCTGTAGACATCTGCAACTGACCCTATAAAATGCAAGAATACAAGCCCAAGCACACTCAACATTAATGGTGTATATATATATATATATATATATATATATATATATATATATATATATATATATATATATCATAAGAACATTAATACAGTATTTTGACTTTAAATAATTATTTTTCTTTCTTTTTTAGTATTAGTGTCAAAGTAATTTGTGGATGATTAACATAAGTGCTAAATTATACCAGGGCAGTTACCCATAGCAATCACTATTTTTTCATGTTTTAACTTGTAATAGGCTAATCAGAACTAACTAATAGGAACTTCACTGGTACAGTTTAGCACCTAACTTAATAAATTAACCCCTGTGTATCAAGAGCTTAATGCATAGTATGTGACAGATGGCTCCTACTCATATGCACAGTATATGATTAGAAGCCTCCAAACAAATTGACTGCATTGGAATATGATAACGGTGGCCTTATATAAACAGTATGTTTCTTACTATTAATGGGCAATTATACCATTGGTGAACCCCAGCAGTCCCAACAAAGTTGTAGCAGTACTGCCCTAACCTGAGTTAATAAATTAACACATATTTATGTTATGGTTATCGGCTAGAAAACCTATAACCTGACTAAATGGTACAACCAAAGTTCACTGAAAATCAGCATTTAAAGGAACAGTTCAGTATAAAAATAAAAACTGGGTAAATAGATAGGCTGTGCAAAATAAAAAATGTGATGTATAAAGGCTGGAGTGACTGGATGTCTGACATAACAGAACTTCCTGCTTTTCATCTCTCTAACTCTGGGTTAGTCAGCGACTTGAAAGGGGGCCACATGGGTCCGACCAGGCGGCCGCGCGGTCCTAGCGCCCGCCTTCCCAGAGCGCCGGCGAAAAAACGGCGGCTGGGCGGCATGCCGCCCCTATTTCTTTGCCGCCCTAGGCCCGGGCCTATGCGGCCTTGCCGCAAATCCGGGCCTGTCGGCTAATCGGATGCCGCCAGGTCTTATTAAGAGAGGTGCCAAGTAAAAGGTTCTGAACAAGCAAAGGGGCATGACGGTAATGCAAAGTCTTTTGGGCTGAAGGTTGCGGTACAAGGCGTAGGCAGAAAGTGTAGTCAAATCAGGCCGGGTCAGGTCAGGCATAGTACAAACGTCAGGCAGGCAAGGGAGAATCGGTTACCAGGCAGAGTCAGGATTACAGAAGTCAGAATCGTCAAAAACAGGCAAGGGTCACAACAGGTATCAGATATCAGATAGATAGATAGATCCTATAACGGGCAAGGATTACACACACTGAGATGTACTAGATGCGCACTAGAGATCCGGCGCATGAAAGGAGGAAGACCTGCGTGGCAGGTGTCCCTGCTGGCCCACTAGACCACCAGGGTGAGTAGCACTCACAGTTATAGGATCATGATTGAACCAGATACTGCAACAAACACTGAATATTTAGCTAATTTCATGTTCTAAAAAGGCAAAATAAAGAATCAGTGAGATAATTAGAAATTTAAACCTTCCAGATCCCCAACTGAAGGGAAAATCCTGGTTAGCATAGGCTAAAGGCTGGCCTATCATTTACTTCCAGTCAATTACTAATTAATGAAGCACTAAGCCACATAGAGGGAATGCACAGCTGTGATTATAAACTACAGTTTAATTTCATGTAATTGAAAATGTAATTTGAGGTTTACTTGAGACAGCAATGTGCTTCCAAGGAATGGTGAGTTCCTGCTGCGGCATGTGCACTTCAGAAACTGTCAGGATGTTTTCCTGGGCTGCCAATGGATTTTTGCCACGGGCAGAAAACACAATAAAAAAACACCGCCACAGCATCAAATCAGATTCGGACAAGATCTGATGTTTAGAGGTTGGCTTCAGGGTCTGGTACACTTCAGAAGTGTCCTTTTCTTAGAATAATTACAAGTGTGCAAGCCAGGTGATAAATTAATGAGCAATGAGTGATCATACAAAGACAGTTATCATGATAACAACACTTTTATATCATTATATAACTTTATGATGTTTATTGCCCCGAAGAGTAATAAATTAGACACGTTTTTCCCTTTCCCATCATGTACACTTAGCCAACGATTAATGAATCATGCTATAAAGCACCCTTTAATGTGTCTTTTTTCTAATTTCCTTGTAATTGCTGGCAAATAGTGATGGGAATTGGAGTTTAAGAATATATGGGAGGAAGATAGTGTAGACAACCCTTCACCATTCATGTGTGTGTACAGAATGGAAGTTGCACACCCCTTTAGTAGTGTCTGTCAGTGTGTGTGTAATTGTTCATGAAGGGAATTGGACTTGAACAACAGCTGGAGGGATGAATATTTCTCATCCCTTGCTCTTAAATTATAGGCCATTCTAATTTTAACTCTCAGTCAATATACAAAACCATTTTAACCATCTGCAATTATTTACTGCTTGCAAAGAAATCTTAATTAGTACCCATTAGTTTAACACAAAATTACTATGCAATATGTTTTATGAGAGGGATACAGTACAGTCTCCGCTATGTCTTGACTTATTCAGGGCTGCTCGTGATCCCCCCCACGCTCCTTTTAATAGATGCAAAATATCCCTGGCTGTCCAAAGTCTGCTTCTGTGCCATTAATCATCAGCTGACAGCAACTGCGAACATTTCCAAAGCTCTGGCCCACACCAGGCATGTAACAGCACTTATGAAAAGCAACAAAAAGAATTAAAAATGGATAAAGTATGACGTGTCAGTAAAACAAAAGTCAGGTTTCTTTCTATAGTATATGACAGTAAAGACACTTGATGCCTTTCAGTCTCGGTCTTGCCAGGCAGGTAGTCATGGTTTCTACTATACTTGATAACGGACAGCGCTGCTAATGGTGTAAATAATGTAAGACGCTCCATCTTGGGAATCAAGAATGCTGCAAATAACCCAAGGATAAGACATAAACCATGTGTCTATACAATCTCTCCATTCTCTGCTGAATTGCACTTGCTATTTTAATTTAATATTATGATGAAATTTTTTTATAAAGCTATCAGAAGAAACTAAGTGAATGGCTGTAAAAGACCAAAGTCACTTTCGAATTGTCTATAACAATGCTCCATTTATCCAAAGGAACTGGAGGAGAGCATATTTATTTTCCAGTCCATTTTAAAAGTCCTAAAAAGGACTTAGGAACCAAGTTTTTTTCAAATGCGTTTGACTTCTCAAGCTCCCCTTTTTAGCACAATATATTGTCTGTCACACCCCCAACTTATTATCAAGATTACAGATACATAAAAATTCTTACTGACTTTTAAAATACTTACAAGAATCTATAGAACAGAAATTGAATGTTTGCCTCAAATATTACCCAAATGTCAGTGTATATTTATCAAAGACTCTAGCAGAGTCTGCTAGAGTGAAATACTGCCTCTCTCCATTCATTGCTATGGGATTATCAAAGGGTGAAAGTTCTCCCTTAGATAAATACTCTGTTAAAAATCCGATAGAAATTAATGGAGAGAGGCGGTATTTCACTCTAGCAGACTGTGGTTGTCTTTAACTTCAATCTTTGATAAATATACCCTTTGTCTCTCATATTAGAGTGCAAATTATCTTTCTCCCCAAATATAATAGTCCTTTAGACTGGGTGCTCAGTCACTACATTGGGCTACCTGTAGGCCAGCAAGACAGTTTGGGAACCACTGTCCTAAGATCTAGTATATGTGCACTTGTATAAGGATATGCAGGGCCTAGTTTGCTTATCATGGCTCATATGCACTCACTTAAATAGGTAATTAGCCTTCATGTTAACTTTTAGTATGCCATAGAATGGTCAATTCTAAAAGAGTCCGAAGGGTCCGAAATGTTGCACTTTAAGTAAAGACTCACTTTTTTGAAACTACCAGAGTGCTGCTGTCTTTGTTGAAATTGTGTCTAATTGCCCTGGCAGGGGTACAGCGTGCACCTGGGGCTGCAAAGAGCCATATTCATACATGAATTGAATCGATAGAATGGTGAATTCTAAGCAACTTTTGAATCAGTCTTAATGTTTCCTTTTTAACAGTTTTTGAGTTATTTGCTTTTCCATTTGAATCTTTACAATTTTCAAATGGGGGTCACTGATCCCATCTAAAAAAACAAAAGCATTGTAAGGCTACACATTTAGGGGGCTATTTATCAAAGGTCAAGTTTGTGAGTTTTTTATACCTTCATAAAACTCACAACTCCAATGATTTCTAATTTATGAAAAAATTTTAATGTGAAAAACTCAAATCAGTGTAATTGGGGTAAAAAACTCGAATACTCAAATTGCTCGAGTTTTCAAGAAAAAACAACCAAAAAAACATCATGAAGGCTACAAACATCTTCAAATGGTTCAAGGGACCTCTGCCATTGACTTCTACATGATCTCGACAGGTTTTATCTGGTGTATTTTTGGATTTGAGCGATTTCCAGCTTCGGGGTATAATACTTTTTTTTTTAAAAAAAATCTGAAAAATTACAGTTTTTTTTTAACCCAAACATTCCAGTTTTTACTGAAAATACCCCTGAAAACTTGAATTTTTCAGGGGAAAAGAAACTCGACTTTTAATAAATAACCCCCTTTTTGTTACTACTACTTTTTATTACACATCTTTCTATTCAGGCCCTCTGCAATTCATATTCCAGTCTCACTCAATTCTATGCATGGTTGCTAGGGTAATTTGCACCCCAGCAACTAGACTGACGATAACTAAAAACCACAATTAAAAACAAATGAAAGCCAGTTACAAATTGTCTCAGAATATCACTCTCTGCATCATACTAAAAAAATACACTTGCTGGTTCAGGAATGACATTTTATATTGTAGAGTGAATTATTTGCAAAGTAATTTAGAAATAAAAACTACATCATAAAAATCGAGAATCCCTTTCTTCTAAATAGTAACCCACAGCAGCCAATACAAATGTTGCTTTTATTACTCTTAGGGGCCGATTCATCAAGGGTCGAATATCGAAGGTTAATTAACCCTCGATATTCGACTAGGAATTGAAATCCTTCGACTTCGATTATCGAAGTCGAAGGATTTAGCGCAAATTCTGCAATCGTACGATCTAAGGATTATTCCTTCGAATCGAACGATTCGAAGGATTTGAATCCAACGATCGAAGGAATATCCTTCGATCAAAATTCCCCATAGGCTAACATTGACTTCGGTAGCTTTTATCTGCCGAACTAGGGGGTCGAAGTTTTTTTTAAAGAGACAGTACTTCGACTATCGAATGGTCGAATAGTCGAACGATTTTTACTTCGAATCCTTCGATTCGAAGTCGTAGTCGTAGTCGAAAGTCGAACTAGCCCATTCGATGGTCGAAGTAGCCCAAAAAACACTTCGAAATTCGAAGTTTTTTTACTTCGAATCCTTCACTCGAATTTAGTGAATCGGCCCCTAAATGTTAATTTGAATGTGAACAACCCCTTTTTTTTTACAAAGGCTTTGCACCCATGCATACACACTATTACAGAAATGCAACAGTTTAGCCTGCCCTGATGAATTGCTTGCTAGGTGCAAAATATAGGAGAAAAAAGAGCCCTGGAAATGAACACGAGGTGTTACTTCATGGGTCCCCTTGATGTGTTACACCTACATATGCAACTGATTTGCATCTAGCAAATGAAGCTAATGCTGTTATTTCTGATGATGCTATGTATTTCTGGTGAGAGAAAGCAATATTGTATCCTAAAGAGTGGCGTCGGCCCCTGGCAGCCCAGACCGTTCCCTGTTCAGCTAGCCCCATAAAAATAAAACAGTTGTGGGTCTGCTAAAGAGTAAAGGATGCCAGTCCCTGTCATCTATACAGACTCTGTACAGCCTATGGCTACTGCCTGCCAGTGACCTAGTTCAGCCTTCTTGAAGAACTGTGCACAAGATACAAAAAAGCAAAATGCACACTTCACATGCACATTGCACACGTGATTTACCAAAGCAGACACTAAAGCTGGCCATAGATGAGCAGATTTTATTCTTTCTGCAACAAATGCTTGTTCCTTTCAGTCTATCGATCTACCATTAACCATTCAGATCAAAATAAGTAGGAAAAAGAACCAATCAGATGATGTTCAGGCCATTAATTGACAGACAGCAATTATACGAACATTATGTCCGACGAATAGTAGTGACCATCACCCACTGATATCTTCAGATAGGCAATAGATGCAGAGATATTATCCTTAGCCAACAGGAATCTTCTAAGCTGTCCGATCGGCTAAATGACCGATTGCCATGTTACGAAAAATGTCGGGACACTCCAAACACAATCTGAAAATTGTAGGAACCTTTGTTTCATTTGAGGGTATCTTTGCATCCATGACCAGCTTACCTTGAACATGTACCAGTTAATCATATCCAAGCTGTGGTCCCTTTTATTTTGCAGGGGTGAAAAACATAATGATCTGCATACGTTTTTGTACTTTGCACATTGTACTTGAGTTGTAAATTAAACTTTCGCTTGGAAACTTCCTAAAACTTTTCTGCAAGAACTGCATGTTACTGGGAAGATGAACAAGTCTGGATAGGATATTGTTTAAGATGTATTCATTTCACCCTTTTTTTTTAAGAATCTGTCTGCCTTAGCTGTTGCTAATATGACTAGAATGGAATAAGTTGCTTCATAATATAAATATTCATGAATATCAACATAATTTAGGAACATTTTAAAAATCAATTGGCACTGAAGGTAAAAGCAAGTGATGAATAATTTACCCATAAGGATAGTAATGACACAGCATACAACGCCTTGCACATAACAGAACACGTGTTTTTATGAATACAATAGTGTGGCTTTTGCACATCCCACATCCCAGTTACAGGCTGAGATACTTTCCACGTGATAAAATGGCCTCTATCAAGGCAAGGTAGTTTATGAATCCTGCGCCAATAAATGCTTACTCAGGGCTCCAAAAGCAAATACAAATCTCTTTCAATAATTCCAGAAACAAAAAGGAAAAAAGACAGTAGCCAGAAATCAGTGTGCGGTTTCCAAACATTTGTCGTTTGTTTGCACTACCCTTGTTATCACAACAAGATATCAGGGAAACAAACAACAGAAATTACAAATTAATTAGCCGCTTAAGTACTTGAGATGTAGGCAGAACAGACATGCACCATGTGTTTGATCGGATGGCTGCTGAACTAAGCTGCCTCTCAGCAAGAGAAAAGAATTACTATTCGAAACAAAGGATGGTGATATCAAGTATAGTTCATCTTATACATGATCAGATGTGTGAGATTTGAGGAGAAAGCATATTTGCTCTTCTTGGTATGTCAGCTTGAACATAAGTTAGGGTGAGATTTGGGAGATGGCCGTTTCGTAGTTTTGAGCTTTCTGGATAATGGGTCCTATACCTGTAATATAATGCATTGTTTGAATATTGTGTACAGTAACAATCTATGTCACACACACAGCATCAACAGCTTTTAGTTTTATATTTTAAAACAACAATGGTGTCGGTTCCGATAGATTGACAACGATAAAAAAAAACAGCAAAGATGACATCCACCTAACATTAGCAACAGCGCAGATGACAGTAGATAAGATGAAAGGATCAGTGTGGTTGCAACTATCACAAATCAAAGCCAGTGGATTAAGGCTTCATCAGCAGGAGAAGCAAAAGGAATTGCCAAAAACTGGAAATGCTCAGTACTCCACATGACAATGTACATCAATCATTAAAAGAACAAAGAAAAATTAGGGAAGAGAATACCAGCTATTTCCAAACACATCAAGTTCATTATACTCATATTTTGACATTTTTTGACTAGTGGATGTATAAAAAGATGACTGTATTTACCTATTATTTCCATTATATTCCCTGCCTCTTTTAAAGGTGTTACTGGCCCTGCTTGTTAGTTTTATTATTGCTGTTTTACTGAACATAACATTATTTTGGTGTTATAATCCTTTTACAATATAGCAACCTGGCAAGCCCTTATGTCACTGGGGCCGTGACCATATTCATGTCTGCACATAGAGATACCATAATGCACAACAGTTCTTCCCTATGCAAATTTGAGCAGGAACATTGTGTAGTGGAAAAGGGATATATGAAATGCAAAATGGTAGACCAGTTCAGTTGCATAGACAAAACACAATTTTGTACAGTTGGTCCTCAAAGTGGATCAGTAATACCTTGCATTAGAGTGAGGTCACTAGATGACAGACAGCAACAGTAGTTTGAGCCTCAACCAACTGATCCCACAGGATTTCCCAGGAATCTATACTAAGGGTTAGTTTGAGCCACATGCTGATGATAATATGAACTCCATTGGGATACTTATGCCAAAAAAAGCATCGGACTGGGGTGTCCGGACCCACCGGACCTCAATGGTGCAGTGCAGCAGCCTCTGCTGTGCCACGAGGGAGCACACACACCTACGTTGGTGGGGCTCCATGGTTTTTTATGATGTCCCAAGTCTAACTCTGCCCAAAATGTTTCAATTATGAGCAATTTAATTATATTAAGCGTTAGAAATCCAGCATTGAACACTGAACTGGGATATATGGCATCCCATCTGTATGGCATATCGTGAAAGCAAAAGTAGGCAAAAATGTCAACTTCTCTCTGCCGTACAAAAAATCATCATTCAGATGATGCACAAAAATAATTAAAGAGTTTAATTGATTTTCAGTCAACAGAGGAAGGAGCAGATGTTCAGAACAGAGTTGAGGTCATAATCCCTTTGTCAAATATTGCCATGAAGAATGGTAATTTGCTCATAATTATAATAAAGATAGCAATGAAATTTAATTTAGTGTTCTGGCCATTTCAGCATGTGGATGGGCTCATTTTGTAAGTATCCCTTGTGCTTAACAGCCCAATCATTACAACTTGTACGCAAGGCACCATTTTAACTATCAGTAGTTGCTGCTGGGAACACAGGCTTGTCCGTACTTTGGTTTGGAAAGTAGTTTGGCTGTCTATGCTTGAAAAATTCTTGCACTAGAAACTGCATGAAAAAAGACCAGAAGAAGATAGTAATCGAACTTTGTATATCTTCATAACATCAATCATAACCATATATGAATTACTTACTGTGTATATATCTTCTTCCTATAGGGCATGTGCTTTATTTAAAAAAATGCTTTTTAGTGCCACCCTTGCTTAATGCTACGTTACTGGTAATTCTCTTGTCTGCATTAAATAAATCTTGTCTGACAGCATGCTCTTCTTAATGACAGCTCTGACCTGTGTTTTAAATAGTTAATTACAATGGAATTATTCTTAGAATTGAATGGTGCATAGTAATGGAAATCTGTTGTTATAACAAAACACTGGGCACGTAAAAGTAGTGACTCTATAAAAAGGGTAGAAACCTGATGGCCTAACCCACTGAGAACAATTCATAGGAGATGTGGCACAGAATTTGTTACAAAGAGGTAAATGTAAAGGCAGTCCTTATTAGACAAAATTATGGGTGCCTTTAGTGAGTTTAACAATATTCTAGTGGGTGGATCAGGACAGTATATGGTCAGGAGAGTGCATCATGGAATTGAAGAACCAGAAGTCATCTGTTATCAGCTATCACCCAACTATGGGAGAGGTAGATCGAGTTAGGACAGGTTTAGCTCTGTAATAGTATATGTAACATAACAGTGTGAGCCAAGCAGGACAGTTCTCACCAAGGAGCCAGTAGCTATATCGCCAGTTAGTTTTTGACAAGACAAAGCATAGTAGTGTTTGGCCCTGGCGTGCTTCTAGCACTGGGTGTTTATAGTCCATTATAATAGGCCAAAACAATCTAGTGTTTCATGAGGGGAGAAGTAGCTGAGGGAGAATCCCATGTGAAAGGCACTTAAGGTCGGGTAAGGTAGGGAAGGGTGAATTCTAAAAAGGTTGTCTTCTGAAACCTGAGCAACTTGCATGAATGCTGACTTTTGGAAGTAATATAAGTGGTGGCATATTTATCAAAACTCAAATTTTGAGTTGTTTTTTTTTTTATTTATTAAAACATTCAAATTTTATAAGTTAACTTAATAACTACATATGTAAAAACGGGGGGGGGGGGCACTACACAGTGAAATCACATTCTTCCCGTCATATTCAATGAAGCTGCCAAATTAAATGAATTAAAAAATAGCTTGAATTTTGCTAATACAACTCCCAATGACTTCTACATGAACTTGCCATCTATTAGACAACAAATGTTTATATATTTAGTTATATTATAACTTGCCTTCACAAAGCCAAACTTCTGCTTTTAAAGGAACAGTTCAGTGTGAAAATAAAAATGGTGTAAATAGATGGGCTGTGCAAAATAAAAAATGTTTCTAATATAGTTAGCCAAAAATGTAATGTATAAAGGCTGGAGTGACTGGATGAGTAACATAATAGCCAGAACACTACTTCCTGCTTTTCAGCTCTGTAACTCTGAGTCAGCGACTTGAAGGGGGCCATGGTACAGTAAATTTCTGTTCAGTGAGTTTGTAATTGATCCTCAGCATTCAGCTCAGATTCTAAAGCAACAGATATGACCCATGTGGCCCCCCCTCAAGTCTCTGATTGGTTACTGCCTGGTAACCAGTCAGTGTAAACCAAGAGAGCTGAAAAGCAGGAAGTAGTGTTCTGGCTATTATGTTAGACATCCAGTCACTCCAGCCTTTATACATTACATTTTTGGCTAACTATATTAGAAACATTTTTTATTTTGCACAGCCCATCTATTTACCCAGTTTTTATTTTTACACTTAACAATTCCTTTAAAATGAAGAATGTGGCTCTGTGGAGAACCCACCCAACCGCCCCTCCAGGTATCTATGGTTTCTACCACTGTCAAGATAGGGGATACATAACCTTTCTAAAGGTAGCATTTTTATATTATTTTAAATGAACTGTGCTATATGAAATAGTTTAACATTCTTTTCATTATTATCTTTTATTTATATAGCACTTTGCAGAAACTGAATGTCATCCCCACCAGTCCCCCAGTGGAGCTTACAATGTAAGTTCAAATTCATATAACATACACACTGGGGTCAATTTTATCAGAAGTCAATTAACCTGCCTGTAGCTAGCACCCCAGGTCAGAAACCCAATCAGGGAATCAGCCCTGCCTTTGAAACACTGTGCATACCCTTAATCATAGATTTGTTTTTTGCATTTATACATGAGAGAGCTGTTGTAGCTGAGATAGTCTATGTAAACATCAAAAGAACAGCACCGTCTAATAATAGTTCACAAGATATGCTCTTTTATTGGAACCTATAAAAGCAATATATCAGCTGACACCCCAGAATATAAATGCAGAAAAGGCATATGCAGTAAGGTATGGCCCTTGGTTGCAGAATTGCTGATAAACTGTACCTCATTTATGCAACATGAGTTGAAAATGAGTGCAATTTAGCCATTCATGTAGATGCCAAATTAACTGTGACAGCAACTACCATATCACCTAGATTTAGTTATTATTATGCTTTATGTAGTACTGACATATTCTACAAATCATTACAAGGATTATACAACATTCACATGATTTCTTGTTGCATTGTGGGAGGAAATGGGACAACCTGGAGGAAACACATGCAAGCACCGGTATAACATACAAACTCCTTGCAGATAGTACCCTGGCTGGAATCAAACCCAAGCCCCGAGCACTGCAAGGCAGGAATTCTAATCGCTTTGTCGCCATGTTGCTATTATTTATTAACAACCATAGGCAGTTGTAAAGCAAGAATAAGGAAATGTACATGCTTATCAAACATTTACCAAAAACACTTCCTTTAAGTGTCCCCTTATAGAAGGGTCTCTCTCAAACGGACATATTTGATCCCAGTAGGAAAGCTTGTGTATCACATTGAATATGCAATGTTCTTTCAATTTTACCTGCCACAGTAGTCTACTTAGAAAGTGCAGTTACACCTTATCCTTGAAATAAATGTCTATTTTCCTGGTATGCGAATTTGCTCTTCTTCTAATGCATCAGAACATACATTTCTTGATTGGTTTGATGTTCTGAAAACTAATTGTCCTTTTGTCCTGTAGAATATGCATAAAATGATATTACGGATCCGACATTAAAAGTGTATCTGATTCCTTAACCTTACGAGGGAAGGACAAGGAGCCAATCTAGCTGCTTGAGACAGTTTCATTTGGAAAAGCATGTAGATTCTAATTCGGGAGAAGCATCCCTTCAGCACTGTAGCAGTTACATGCTGCTATAATGCAACAGAGTAGCAGATTGCCATTCCTGTAGAAAAGAGGGAATGTAATATATTCCGTCCCCCCTGGTGCCCGTGTTCATGGTTTGTGTGATTAAAGCAATCTGCAGGTAGCAAAAGTGCTCCTAGCATACTATCTTGAGACCTCAAACCTTCTTGGGATTTGCATTTTACACAATTTCTTCCTACAGAGCACATAATCTCTTTTGTCATTTTCAATGAGCTGCGGATTCATGTCAACCTTTTGTAAAGGACTTTTTTTTTTTCATATTCTGTATTCACAAATGTATTGCTGGGGAAAAAGTACAGCCATTAGGCTTTCAGGTACATGGTTTAGATGTTGACTCTGCCATGCGTAAGGAAGAATAATTAAATGCTCGGATATTAGTGCAAACATTTAGGTAATGTCTCATGCTAAAGAACCTAGTGTTAGAGGAATACCTTCACATGATAAGATACAGAGTGAGAAGTCTGTAGTTTTTCTTACTATTCCACTGCATTATGTTTTAACAGATAATAAAGAAAGCAACATGTTCAACTCGTTTTGCTAAACTTATCTCCCTGTGTCACTGCTAGTTAACTCTGTTGTTCGCCCTGATATCTACTGTTTTATTTGTTTAAAATGTACCTGATTTAAAGTAAACAGGATCAGTATTTTGGAAAATATGTATTTTCTTTAATTGGTTTCTGTATGAAAGAGTTTATTTTTTCTTTTTATTGGTTTAGGTACAAAGCCAACTAATTTGCCTTGATCCAAGAAAAAAGCAACCAACAAAAGAATATAAAGACGACACCCTCAAGTGAAGGATATTTTCCTTAAAGGACATTAAATATTTAATGTGAAGTAAACAGAAGGGTCATTTACTTACTGCTAAGACTTAACCTGGTGGTCTAGTGGGGACTAGGGGCTGGCGGGGACACCTGCAGCCCTAGTCCCTCTTGTTCGGCTCCGGTATCTCCTATGGCGCACTTCCGCATCTCACGTGATGTCATCTTGCTTTGGCACAGTTTAAATATTTAAAGGGTCTTCGGGCTGAAACTCATTGCCCATTTTTAGGTCTAATCTGATTAGTTCCTGGGTGAGATTCGTCTGTGAGTTCCCTGGTTTTTGATCCCTGCCTGCCTGACTTGATTCAATCACACTTGACAAAGAGCATCACAAACTTGAAACATGTTGTGTGGCAAAAAAAAGCACTATTTAGCAGTTAATCTGTTGTGAAGGGCCAAATTCTTGTAAAACATTTATATTGAATCTTGATTTTTGCACCCACTGCGGAGGTGCACACAAGAATAGAGACACAATACTATTTACCAATTTTCCAGGTTTAACAGTCTCTCCTACAATTACTCATTTTCTTGAACCAATACGGACTATTTGCCTGCCTGACTATTCTTGAACGCTGCCTGTACCGATCCCAGTCTGTCTGACATAGCTTGAACTGTACTGACCCCGGCACACTATATTGTCTAGTCCTTGTGAAGTTGGTGTTGCCTTCCATCCTATCCTTGGTAACGAACGTGCTCCTTTGCTCATTCAGAATGCTTACTTTGCTCCTCTCAAGTTAAGACCTGGCGGCATCTGAGTAGCTGTTGGCTCCTCCCAAGACCAAAGGCGGCTGCTACAGGCGGAAGATTGAGCAGTGACCGGGAGCTTACCACTTGAATTTAGGGAGCCGTACGTGACACTTACCCTGGTGAAAAGTCCTTAGTGCACTTGAAAATGGCCCATTTGCACTTTGTGCCACTCCCTACCTTGTGCCTCTGAATTGCACAATAGACTGGGGCAGGAGGGGTTACATCTAAGTGCCCCATCTATCACCTATACAGGTCTAAGACAGCGCTATATTAGTGACTCCCTCATTAATAGCGATGGATGTTACACAATGTATAATGCAGTCTTTATTTGCACTGAGCACTGCATTGTAATAAGTCCTAGATTGTCTTCAGTAGATTAGGCATGTCAACAGGACATTAAACAACAAGATATCACTAATATTTAATTGAAAAGGGTCTCTTGAGAAAGGAAAAGTATAATTAAAATATAAGTCATCAGCTATTGGAATAATACACAGACTTTCTTTTATATATTCATATAGCTCTGCAGCAATGAAATCTATTATGTATGTATAGAAGAAGCAATAAAGAACTATAAGTGTATGGAAAATTAACACAATAATTCCAAATTCAGAGAGCTTCAGATGCTATACGCAAATGACTGTTATGTGCTGCATTAAACTAAAACACGGCTCATCCCAAGCTTTTTACCTACTGGATGTAAAGGTAGTGGTGTACACTCTAATGGGCAGATTTATCAACATTTCAGGTTGTTTTTTTCTCAGATTGCAAAAAAAAATGCAAAAAACATGAATGTGAAAAAACATGAATTAGGTGAGAATATTTTTTTTGAAACCTAAAATAATGATATTGATATATTGTTAAGGAGTCGCAGTGCTGTACAGTGCATAAAAGTACAATATATATAAAAGTATACATGGGGGAGACAAATCACATAATAAATATATACAGAATCATAGGACAAAGAGCTTAAGTGCTATGTGGTAAGAGATGTAGTGGGAAGGAGGACCCTGCCCCATAGAGCTTACTGTGGTCGTGTAAGAAAAGTTGAATGTTTTTCAATAATTTTTAATATCTGGAGAGACGTGGCAAAAATATATAGCAAAAGTCTAATGAAACTAGCAGTAACAAGCATGTAAAATGATATATCTATCAATCTAATTAGTGATCTCAGCTCACTAAAGATGATCATGAGCAGAAAAAGAGTTCTTTGCCTAATTTGTCCATCAAAGTGTTGGGCCAGGCTGGGTCAATGTGATTAGATTACATTGGTGCCTCATGCAGACCTGAACTATATCCATGACCAAATGTGTTTGTCTGCAAGATTTTCTCCCCTATTTTATTAGTATCTGAATAGTTAGAATAGTATGGGTCAAACATGAACCAATAGGCTGTCAAACACGGTCAATCATGGCCCGATTGCCTAGAAAAAAGTAACATCAAATCGCCAAAGCTCATTATGTATGGACAACTACAAGTTACTATGAGAATTATCAGAATTTGAATTTGACTTTTTTACTGCAATTCAAAAACTGTGGATTTGATGTAAAAAACTCGAAAACACGAATATAAAAATTTGCTCTCTAAAATGTAAATAGTTCATGTAAAAGTTTATGGGCATTATATTAGCAAAATTAGTAAGCTATTTTTTCAATTTAAATTATAATAATAATTAAAAAATTTGGCAGACGTTGCAAATGATAGGTCAAAGGTGATTTTTCTGCTTTTGAGTTGCTGTTCCCATTTTTACCAAGTTTGGGTTTTTCCAAATTAAAAATAAATTTGAAACTTCGACTTTTGATAAATTGGCCTTTATTGTTTAAATTGGTTTAAAGGTACAGTAAATCAACATATTAAAGTGTTTTAAAGTAATTAAAGTGGACCCGTCACCCAGGGGCAAGCAATTACTTTCACTTTCCATTCAGCACTTCCTAGATGTCACCGCTCTCCCTACATTCCCCCAGCTCTCTTAACGATTTAATTGTGTAACCAGGGCATGGGGATGGACATTGGGTCCCTGTCCCCTGGTGCACAAACAAGATTCTGAGATGATACAAGACTTGCCTTAATAACAGTGTCCACAAAATGGCTCCTTCCTGGTGGCTATAATTATGAATTCCCAGACTGATGGAAACAAGATTCAAATAATTTATACAGTGTAATTAAAGTTAATTTTGCTTGCCTAACATGATAAAATAGAATTTGGATAATTTTGTTTGGGTGACGGGTCCCCTTTAAAATTTAATGTACTGCTGCCCTGCATTGGTAAAACCGGTGTTCTGAAAAATAATTCCTGGTAATTAAATGGCGCAAACACATTTATGCAGGGCATAACACAGCATTCACATCAGTCTCTGCCCTGAGCTGAGCTTACAGTCAAAGGTCCCACCCCCTATCACATTCATACACAGTATGGTAAGTTTAATCAGAAACCAATTAAACTGCCTGTATGTCCTTTGATAAAAACCTGAGTGACCAATCCTGACTGCTACTGCTCAATGTGCAGAACTCATCTTAACTAAGGATCTTCAAAGCAATGAGTTGCAAGTCTGGTCATTGCTAAATGAGAACGCATCCTATTTGAGGAGTTACAAGGCAAAGAGTTGCAAGTCTGGTAGAAATGAGTACTCTAGGGGTAACTAGAGTTTGCTGGAGTGCTAGTGCCATGGCACATACCTAGCTATAAGGTGTTAATGCCAAACTGTTTGGCTAGGTGCAAAAAGCTATTTCCAATAAATATATATGTGTAGGAAAGCAGTATTGTTTAACACAGACTGAATTTTTAGACAAAATAAAGGGAAGAAACACAAATTTATGAGCATCAAAACATGTATAATTAATTTGTCAGCATTCGGTCGAGGCTTGGAATCTTGAGATTTGTACGAAGTAATTATGCATAAGCAAATTGAAGGCAAATGTCCCTGACAGACAGTCCTTTTAGAATTTCAATGTATAAATCAGGTTCAGGTGCATAGTAAACCAGTGCTAAACATAACCTTCTTGAATACAGATTTGCCCTCGGTGCAGTCAGGAAGTTTTTTTCTGTCTCTGAGTTCCATTTCTAGGCACAGTCCTCACATTTACTGTATTCTGTAATATAAATATTTTGTGCATTAACACGAACACTGCCAAATCCTTTGTGGCATTTTGTAGGCTTCCTCACGGTCATCTTGAAAGTGAATATTCATTTTATTCAAACAGGATTCTGATGAATCGTCTGGTTCTCAGTCTCCTGTGGTGGATGCTGAGAAATCTGTATGCAAGAGTTGTTCAATGGGCCAACTGATACGCACATAAGGTTTTATAAATCACACAGGAAAATTTGTTGGCAAAATGAAGGTAGAAATTTGAAATGATAGGACAAAATGACTATTGCACATTAAATTAATACTAAAATGCCTATTTATTTAATACACACTGTACCAGTATTATTGCAAAGGTTTTTTATATCTATAACAGATATACTAAATATGTCAAATATGCCCACAACTATTGAGGTACTGATGTTAATCATACTCCAGCACAAACTTAACCACATAGACAAAATTGTTAATTGTCTGGCAAAAATTCTATTCCAAAACCATAAGTATTAATATTATGTGGGTCCTGTCTATAACAACAGCTACTCTTCTGGGAATGATTCTTACCCTGAGTTGCAATATTGTTGATAGTATTTGTTTCTATTTAGCCACTGGTGAGGTTTGGCACTGACAATGGATGATGAAACCTTGCACACAGTTATTGTTCCAATTAATCCCACTGTTTCTTAGTTGGGTTGAGGGCAGGGCCTGGTCTGAAACAGGAAAGGTCATTACCTAAAGAATTTCATTGTAATCTGTAGTTTTAAAGTCTGGTTTCAATTGGGCCAAACCCAATCCATAGAAAGCAGCACCAGTCTATTATTCCTCCTCTACCAAACCTTACCATTGTTATTATGCAGTCAGGTGGTAGTGTTCTCCTGGCATCTGGCAAATTAAGATTTTTCTGTCAGATTATCAACTCCAGATTATTCATTTCCACTGCCTAGGTCCAATGGTGGTGACCTTTACAAGGTCCCAGCCAATGATTTTCATTGCACTTAGTACTACAGTTTGCATCTGATCACCATATAAAATTCTGACACAATAAATAGTTCTTGTGCTGATATTGCTTCCTAAATCGGTTTGGAAATTAGCATCTGAGGACATGGCACAGCCAGATACATTTGCTAAAAATGTCCCTAGATACTTTTAAAGTGTATCTGGCTATGTGTACATCTTGAAGGGGACTAGTTCCATGTATTGTGCCTATCCAGTTTATCAGCTAATGTACTCTGTATTACTTTCAGCTGAAAGGATTCAGGTTCCCCTAACCTCCACTTATAAATGGAAGAGGGTAAGGATCACAAACCACTTTTATCTTCAGTCACTAGAAAATTCAGCCCAGGGTCTTGTAAGCCCTGTATAAATCACTTAGAGAGGACTCAATGTCAGTATAACACCATTTATCATTTATACGAACAATAAAAGCTATGGACAAAATAGTTAGACATGCATGACAAAGAGCAATACATTGACCTGGGTAGGGAGAATCTCCTCACATTAAAATGTTATAATGATTACATGAATAAATGATTAATGGTACTATACGGGCACTTTGTTAATTGTGTATTTGCAAACTCACAATATACTTTTACCCCACTTAACTGCCTCAAACACAGGATAGTACAGAAACCTGCTGTTTAGTGAAAGCCTCCGCTTTCTGTCCAAGAAAACTATTTAAATAGCTGGTGTTTACTACGGGAAATGTCAAATCTTTATGTAGACTGAAGGGCAGAAACCAAGCTAAGCTATGGGTTAATAAAGGGTTAATAAAAATAAAAGGTCACTGAAAATTCAATACATTTTCAGTCTCACATTTCATCAGCCACGGCTTTGCACTGTATTTCTTGGAGTTATTTGTTCTTCTGTTCACCATTCTATAATCACCAGCTAGGGACCCATCTTCAGTGCAGCATAGCCAATGATAAATTTAAAGAAGCAATGATTGTACTTACTGGCTGGGATATACAAAGCATCTGATATATTATTTAGGCAACTCGGGACCCGTTTATTAAATAGGCATGACATGAGCATGCAACAATTATATTAAATAGGCATACATTTGCAAAATGTACTCAGGGTTGAGACATATATTTATTCACTTTTTTCTGCTTTGTTAATTTATAAGTATAACAAACATAAGCCCATATTGCACATTATTTCTTTATTATTGAATACCAGTAATCTGTTACATCTGAGTGAGACAAATACTGACAATTAAGAGCAAAAGATTGGAAGTTTTATGCTATTAAATAAAAACACAATGGTACCCAGTGACACGATGTAAGAAACATCAAGTAGCTCTGGCCATAACCATCTCATTCTTCACCCTGGCATTCTCTGACAGTATTGTGTTAGTGATGATCCCAGGAAGACAGATTTGCTGGCTGTAAATGAGGCACAGTAAAGGCTTGTGCATAGTGAGATGCATGTAATGAAAGTATGTCTGTCATAGCCAGGGCTCCCTAGACTCTTCCCCTGCCTACCAAAACACCTAATCATTTCAACAGTCAGACTGACACTTAGGTCTCAGAACTGGGCTGCAATCTGGACACTCTGGGGAGTCGTACCTATCATCTAGCCCTCTGTTATTCTGATGAGCTTCAGAAGTAAGCCATAAAAGCTATTACACAGGCGGTCCTTTTGGGATTTAAGAGGTCTGGCTACATGTCTTTCTACAGAAAAAAAATGAACTGCATGGTAAGAAAAGCTTAGATGACTTTTAAATGGTTAAGTAGTGCAGATTTTGCAGTGGAATACATCATGGCCCTCAAAATAAATCCTGTTTGAGCATGGGATAAAGAAGAAAAGATAGTGGCTCTGTATATGATAATATCCTTGGCTGAATGTTCTGATGATACCACTGAATAATATTAATAAGTCTTAGAAATATAATACTGCTGATGGTGGGTAGGGATCTACAGTATATATTACTCTACTGCTTTATAGCACAATGGATGGAAAGTCATGAAAAAGTATCTTATATAAAATGCACTAACATGTTTTTGACTCAAATTGCCGATTGACTAATCCAGTCTCCATCCTAATCTCAATTAGGATATTCCTCGTACCTCCCAAAAGTAAGGAGACTCTCATTTTCTGCAAACAGACAATATCAGAGCATTGTTTTTGTGGTTTATACACTTTTCATTTAAAAATATATATGTTCTGCTGGTATTCGTTCTGCTCAAATGTTTGCAAGTTGATGATTCATACTGATTTTGTGAGCCAAGGTAGAAAGGAAAGCTGGGAGGAGCGGAGCCTCTAAGGACAGACACCTCAAAATGAGCAAACAGAAATTAAGAGACATATTCATTCGAATAAGGAGCATGTGTGTAGAAAGTCAAAACATTTTATGGGCCGAGGCCAACACATTTCTCTAAAACTAATATTTGCTTAAAATATTTCTATTACTTGGGAAGTCACATGCCCCCGCTCTGCAAGACTGATCCTGCAAAGATGGTCAAATTAAGTTTATTGGAACTGACAGAGGAACAGCTCCTATCAAACCTGATGTGTTTGCAGATTCTTGCCAGCTTTGTTCAAGCTGTTTAAATAAATCCAAAAGGCAGCCATGAAATGGGAAAATTATCAGGAACTCAAAGTCAAAACTTTCTGGTTTCATATTAAATACAAGATTTATCATGACATAAAGAAAAGGCTCTGGTTTGGAAACTGTTTCAATTGCGATTTTGTACAGGAAGTGACACGGTGCTCAAGCACAAGTCATGAAAAGCCCAGTGAATCTTTAAAAAGTTGCTTAAGAAAAAAATGTTAGCAGAGCAGCTATGTGAAGAAATGATCAGCATCATCTAATTTACCAACATAAGTGTAGTAGCACACATTTGTACCTATATTATTATAAAATGTGTTCTTTGTGGGCACAAGAAAGACCAGGCAGGGTCCCCTAGCACCATGAATGCATTTTTAGAGATTACTTCTCCTTTAGAATCTGTCTTTTAAACTAAGAGACATGTTAATTGTTTTGGATAGATACTGCAATATTTGTGGATCTTCTGGCCTCCAATGGGTAAGACAAAAGAGACCTGAAAACGGGTCATAAAATGGCCATAGATGGAAAGGAAAAATATTTTCCATATTGTCAGCTTGTGAAAAAGTGAACCCAACAAAGAACTGAGCTCCATAGAAAACAAATATTGGAGGCAGTGTTGATTAGAAATCCTGGCAGTAGGGGGTAACTTTCAAAAGAGCATTAGCCTCAGGCCGCACATTCTACATTCATAACTAGAACTCAAAAGCATTTTTAATCCTTTAATAGCATACATGCAATATTATGAGAGTGTATTACTTTTTGACAGGTAAGATACAGATCACTATAATCAAAAATAATCAAAAGTACAGCCTATTTTTGGCGTATCTCTCTCATATATACCATACAGGGCCGCCATCAGGGGGGGGGGAGTGTTGTAGGGGGCCCGAGGGTAAGGGGGGCCGGCCACGGCACACTTACTTTATTAGCTGGGCCCTTCATCTTTCTGAGAGCTGCTAACTTCGGGAAGGCATGGACGTTTAAGGGGCCCTGGCCAACAATTTTCTTATAATGGGGGGGCCTTGGCCTCAAATGTTTTTTTTATGGGGGGCCCTGACCACCAATATCTTTTTATTTTTTAGTAACATGTGGAAACCCTAGCCACCAATATTTTTTTTGTTTTTTTACTGTGTGGTGGGGGCGGACCTGTGGCATGGGGAGGGCGGACCTGTAGGTGGGGCTTGCGGTGGGCGCAGCCCAGGGGGCCCAGGAAATGTTGTTGTATGGGGCCCTGCGATTTCTGATGGCTGTCCTGATACCGTACATACATACATACATACAAGATCTTTTTGCTTTGCTTCTCTGTAGCGAAGAACATAGACCATATAACAGCTGGCTATTTAAACATGCGTTTTCTCTGCTCCCTTTTCTTGCTTAATTGAATTCAGCAAGAAAAGAACAATTTGTCTTGATGAAAAGCATACTTTGATATTCCAGGGAATAAATAGCAAGTATAACTGTGAGAAAGTCACACACAGAGACAGAGACCTACTAGGTCACAGGAACTGAAAGAATACAAGGTATGTACTAACTGTAAGAAGAGGTATTCGTAAGCAAAGAGTTTTCATCAAAAGGAGAGATTTTTTCACATGCTTTTAAAAGGAAACATCAGAGAATAAAAGAACTGATAAGATTTCGGTTGTTAGAGGATTTTTCTGCCCCTTGTCAAGACACTGAGAGGAAATTACATGGTACCAGTAATAAGTTATATAGAAAGAAAGAGGCTGATAAAGACAAGGTTTGACAGAGATGCAGGTGCAGATATTGAGCAATGAGAAGCACAACTGCCTCTTGCTTAAAGGAAAACTATACCCCCAAAATGAATACTTAAGCAACAGATAGTTAATATCAAATTGAATGACATATTAAAGAATCTTACCAAACTGGAATATATATTTACATAAATATTGCCCTTTTACATCTCTTGCCTTGAACCACCATTTCGTGACTCTATCTGTGCTGCCTCAGAGATCACCTGACCAGAAATACTACAACACTAACTGTAACAGGAAGAAGTGAGGAAGCAAAAGGCAGAACTCTGTCTGTTAATTGGCTCATGTGACCTAACATGTGGTTTGTATGTGTGCACAGTGAATCTTACGATCTCAGGGGGCGGCCCTTATTTTTTAAAATGGCATTTTTCTATTTATGATTACCCAATGGCACATACTACTAAAAAAGTATATTATTATGATAATGGTTCATTTACATGAAGCAGGGTTTTACACATGAGCTGTTTTACTCAGTATCTTTTAATAGAGACCTACATTGTTTGGGGGGTATAGTTTTCCTTTAATAGAAAGTGGCAGACGTCCTTGGATGCATATGTTAGACCGTTAAAGAGACACTGGGGCTCCTGAATGGTTTACATCCTTCACTGCTCCCCAGCTTGCACAGGTCACTCTCCTCCTGAATCTTTTGTATGCAGTACCGAATACACAGAGAGAAACCACTACTCACACTCCATTATAGGGACACGAGAGTGGTGTCTCAGGGGATAGACAGCAAATTTCAATGGGAGAAGGTACAAAGTACAATTAAACACTGCACCCTTTTTTGCACTTTGTCCTTTTATTTTGAATACGTCCTTAAATCATGCTTATTAAAATGCTCACAGAGTTTGTGTGTGACCATAAGCTTAAGAAATTTACTTCATTATAAATAGGGGGCTCCTGCATCAGAAAAAAATTCTCTATCATTGGTAGTATAGAGACATACATCAAACTACATTTAGGGGTATATTTATTAAAATTGGATACAAACATCACTAGTAATGTTGCCTATAGTATCCAATCAGCAATTAGATTTGAACACTCACCTAACAGTGATGTTTGTCTCTAATGTTAATAAATATGCCCCAATTTATGTTCCATGATGGTACTCAAGGTTGCAGTATATCCTTCTACTGTATGTCATCCATTGTTCATGCTTTTAAGTTTTAGACAGAAGACTAATGGTTGGCTTCCAGTACAATTATATAGTATATTAGGGTTTGAACATTTAATTCTCCTTTTATTCTAGCAAATAAACGAGCATAGGGAAAAATGAATCTAGAATAAACGTCTAGCTAACCAGCATTGGCAATTCTACAAAGGTAGTTAACCTTTAAATTCACGTTTAGTATGTTGCAGACAACAATATTCTGAGGCAATCTGCAATTGTTCATCTTTTTTTTGCTTCTGAATTATTTAGTGTTTTGTTCAGTACTTCTCCAGTTTGGAATTTATGAAGCTATCTGGTTGCTAAAGTTTAATTTACCCTGGCAAATCAGTCACTGGTTAAAATAGGAGAAAGCAATATGAGGAGGGGGTCTGAAAATAAAGTAATAGAATTTACAATAGTATATAATCTCATGGACAATAGTTTTTTGGTTGCTGCGGGTCAGTGACCATGTTTTGTGCACTTTGCATTCCTTACCCTGCACTTTGAATTTCAGCAAGTCTCCAAACTCCAAAATGTCATGCAAACACTTGCGTTCCCACCCATGACTACAGTGCTGCCTGCATTTCCCCATCACTCTCAACAGTGGGCACCGGGCATAATAGAATCCTGTACTTATCTCTTAGCCCTTTGGCAAGTAGTAAAGACCAGGATGCCCTGAAATTAGAGTCTTCAGACGCCAGGGTCACCAGTTCACTATTGAGACAGTAGGGGTAATTTACGCTGATCCCATATGTGAAGGCATAACTCTTGCAGGGTCTGCCTGTGCGCTGCACCTAGTACATGTAATTTGTAATGCTGTGCATAATTACACAGGAATTTAGATATAAATTAATGATCGCGACTAATAAAAATCCCAAAAAGTCTCACCCATTTATAAAAATCTGTCAACAGAGAGAGATCCAAAAGTATAACTATGCCATCTTAGAAAGATAGGTACAATAATGAGTTTAAAATGAAATTTTGGGCAGCCATGCTCGAGTTAAGCTCATATAAATATTGCTCCCAAGAAGGGGTCAATTGTTTTATAGATTATTCATAATTGAAGAGAATGTTTGCAGCTACATCTACCCGCCCCACATGGGAAATAACATCAAGTCTGTATATTGTATTGTTAGTTTGCAGATCATTTTGAAAAACAGAATGGTAATTCAAATTGTTTTATGTATTCAATTCAATCCTGTAGTGGAAAAACACAGCAATACCCATCCCATAAAGCTAATGGGGTTGTATATGATTGTACACATGAATAGAACAAAAAGAACAACATGGGAATTCATGGATGGGGAAATAATGATATGTACAAAAAGAACATTTACATCGTTGTTCTATTATATCAAATGCAATGGTTTCACCAATACAATTTTTTATCCAGAAATGGAGAGCAAAGACCTGCACCTGACCAATGAATAGAGTGCTGCCTGCTTTAGGTAGTGCAGGATTCATGAATGGCTAGTTGAGTAAGACATGTAGACATCCTCTCTCTCCCTCCCTTCCCATTCCAACATCATTCAATTTGCACATTATTGCAAGTTATTACCTATGTTAGAAAATGAGCCCTCTTGAACAAAACTGTGTCTGCTTTCTGTGGTCACAACAAAACAAAGGGGGTTCCACATGTATTTTGATTCCCACTGAAGGCGTGAAAATGTGTTGTAATTATATAATTTCAAAAGAACTGTATCCAAAGCAAACAAATTATACTGTACCATCTTAAAAGAACTATATTCAAAGCAACAAAAAATGTATTTAACACTTTGGAAAAACCAGCTGTTCAGTCATGAGAAATGAAGGATAAAACACAAAAACAAATCACGTTTACTAAAACACTGCATTTTAATGATGTTACCAAACAAAGCTGAATGTTAGAAACTGATTCCAAAGACAGCAGAGCTCATTAATCAATTTTAAAGGAAAACTATACACCCCCAAACAATGTAGGTCTCTATTAAAAGATACTGAGTAAAACAGCTCATGTGTAAAACCCTGCTTCATGTAAATAAATCATTATCATAATAATATACTTTTTTAGTAGTATGTGCCATTGGGTAATCATAAATAGAAAATTGCCATTTTAAAAAATAAGGGCCACCCCCTGGGATCGTAAGATTCACTGTGTACACATACAGACCACATGTAAGGTCACATGAGCCAATTAACAGACAGAGTTCTGCCTTTTGCTTCCTCACTTCTTCCTGTTACAGTTAGTGTTGTAGTATTTCTGGTCAGGTGATCTCTGAGGCAGCACAGATAGAGTCACGAAATGGTGGTTCAAGGCAAGAGATGTAAAAGGGCAATATTTATGTAAATATATATTCCAGTTTGGTAAGATTCTTTAATATGTCATTCAATTTGATATAAACTATCTGTTGCTTAAGTATTCATTTTAGGGGTATAGTTTTCCTTTAATGGTACGAGTGCCAAAACTGCACCCCTTCAGGGCCACACATGGAACACCTGCACCTGTACAGGTAAATATAAACTGCTTTCTGCACCTTGCACCAGAGTACAACTTGCACAGACACAAGGTTTATGTGTGCCAGGAAACACAACCGTGCTGCCCGTCTACTGTTATAAATGGGCACAACTCTTTCCACTCCCTTTTTCGAATACAAAAAGATGAATCTGTTTTTTTTTTGCTCTTTTTTGTACCTTAACACACTCTTGTATATGCACCACAGTCACTTTTGCATATTTTGTTGATGTCGCTATTTAGATTTTAGGTTTATATGCTCTGATTAGCTACAGAGATGTGGTCCCAGTTTGTACACAAATAAAAATCGATAACAATAGATGCTCAGTTCACATCTTTTTGACCCTTAAAGGGGAACTATCCCGAAAATGAAAATTTAATATAAGCTTCCTCATACTGAAGTAAGAAACTTTCTAAATACAATCAATTAAACATCCTGCATTGTTTCTGAAATAATCAAGTTTATGTTCACTATTCCACTCTCAGCATCTGTTTCTCTTCATTCTGTCTTAATGCAGCAGTCGGTCAGATGAATGATCCAATATATCTTATAGGGGCGCTCCCTTTCCTAGCAGATGTATTAGAGTTCACTCAAATAACTGATTCCAGTACAAACGCAATCTAACAAAATAAATGCCTTTTGCACAAATTCTGCATGTAGAGAGACAGAATTTCTGATGCTTTTAATAGCTCCACTCTTAATATATATCACCCTACCAGTGCATGATAGATTTACAGCACATGGGCAGGTGGGGGGGACGCTAACTTTCCATCTAAAAGAGTGTGCAAATCTGTATATATTATAATATAAAGCAAAATCTGCTATAAACTAAATGTTTTCAGTTCCTAGAAGTTTAGAACTTATATTTCTTTTTTTAAATATACCATTTCTTGTAAATGATTCACTACCAGAATGAACAAGCAGTTCTACCCAGAATAATCTTAACAATAAATTGTGATCGCCTTTAATAAAAAGCTATAAAAACCTCAGTTCAGACACTTTGTAGAATAATTTAAGAAATAAACAAAAGAGCCAAAAGTGACATTTCCATTTTAAACCAGGCATGTCAAGTCTCTAATCTCTTGTACTCCGGATGCACTGCCTCCGGATTTTTCCTCTACGAGACTCACTAAATGTAATAGATTTATAGACTCAGATTTTTTTTTTTTAAATTCCATGGAGTTGGAATACTAACTACCTACGTGCTTTAAAGCAGAAAGAGTTGCAACTCTCTTAATGAATGTAATGAAGCAGCCTTGAGTTACATAGATAAAAGGGTCTAAGGTTAAAACCTTTTGCATCCAAGTGCTTTTTAATCAATGAAAGAAGCATATACATATTAAATACCAAAAGAGATTTCCAGCAAACACACCTACTAAGCCCCTGATACCTGAAAATGTTCTAATCGAGTTGGCCCGGTGATATTAAAAGCCCTGAGAAATTGCCATTCTAATGACTGTGTGTCTAAAGTAATTTTAGCACTCAAAGGAGATAATTATACAGTCGAACGGTCGGGGTTTGACACAAATTCTTCATACTAAACTCTCAAGGTATCAGAAAAACCTACTAACATACTCTTCCAAGATGAGCAACTAAAGCCAGAATTAAATCTGAGGTACATGGGTCTTAATTAGGGCATAGACCCTCATTTTGGCTTACCACCTGGGATCCACTAGTACCATATGTTTCTGTATCAGACCCAACATCCATATATTTACTTTCTTAACAAAGATACTAATATTTTAAGTACATAAATGAGGGGATACGGATCAAGGAGTGCTATCTAGTGAACATGAGAGACCTAATCATTATTTTAGGGATTTCACCCTGAAGGCAGGTACAATCCCGTTTGCCACATACACAAAACTGTGTACAATTGACAGAATTAGCTCTAACTCAATGACTATAACAAGATGTCAGAATACTATCATTGGTACTTCCCTTCATTCACTGCATTTAAGGCAACAATAAGAAACATAGATCCTAAGATCCATAGATCACAGCTATGTGACGCAGAGAAAGATGGCTGACTATAGTGTTGTTATCAATGGCTAAATAGATGTCACTAACATGAGATTAATGTCTGTAAAATTATTGCTGTTATTATTCATTCGTTTGATTTGGTGACATTTAATGGTAAGAAAATGCCTTTCCTTATGCGCAATAAATTAACTCTGTGAAATTTCCTGCTGGCATTACTCCATAAAGCACAATGTGCACCAAGTAAAAGGCTTTGAATTGACAGCACAATGGCAACCAGAATAATATGCAACCCACAGAATACCATTGCAGCCAAATTTATTTCATTCTCAAAGTGGGATTTTTTAGTAAGCAAATCTCAAATACTTATGCAGCAGTACTTTAATCAGAAATGTTCTTTGGTGCTTTTCCAGTAGCTGACATGGTTCAATTATATTAATGTGTCTATATAATTAGCCAGGAGATGGTGCTAAAGGAACAAAGACAACATGACACTTTTCTTCTGCAGATTATTATTAATTATTTTATAATCCTCCATTTCATTTAGCTTTTGCTGTGTTTGGTGTTAATTACGTCCCTCTGGTATGAATATGAGGCTCATTAGGGTATCCAATGAAGTCACATTACTTGGAGAATATAATACTGAAAAGAGATATGTTGCTAGAACCTAGAAAAAAGATATGCTCTGTATTTGCAATGGTTTAGCAATAGAAAATCATAGCAGAACAGTTTAGTGCCACCTAATTGGGCATCAGAAGCCATTACTCTTCAAGCACTACAGTTCTGCAGCAATGGGACTCATTTATTGTCGTGCTGCAGCGTGCAATGCCACCGCACAGCTGCCGCTTTTGTGAAGAGAGCACTCTCAGCCTTAAAATTCAGCATGTTCTCCTTTCCCTCTTGCTCTTTTTTAAAATTGGTTCCTATTATTGCACACCCTTCAAAAAACTTGGCTGCCACTAGCCCTTCAACTATATAACCCAATATATATCAGTTTCCAGGCTGGTCTTCTTCCACACACCCCCCCCCCCCCCACACACCTTGTGGTTCACGTTTCATTTATTTAAAGGGATTTGCATCTGTCAAATGTTGATATTACATTACAGAACTATAACAATACACATAAAGGAAGAACTACACACAGGAACAATTTGCTTGATCTACAAAGGGTATCTAAGCTCCTCTTGATGTGAGTCAGCCTAGTTGCTTATAAATGTGTTGGACAATAAACAAATGGCAATATATTTTCCAGCCACACTGGCATTAACAAACTAATAAACACAGTCTGCTAATGTGACCAGAAACACAAAAGTTCTTCCTGATGTCTTGATGATAAGCATTATTCCATTTAACAAATATAATGGATATAATATGATATGCACCAGCCCACCATCCAAGGCTTTACGTTTTTTGAAGTTAAATAATGGCTAGGTGAGGTAAATGAATCTTAATTGCCATCAAACTGGGTGGGATAAGTGTCTCTTAATTACCATCAAAGTGAAAAATTGGTCTCACAATGTGCAATCGTTTGCCAGCCACATCAATGTTCATCGCAAATCTCTGTTTATCTGGCAGTTTTACAGTCATAATAACTTGACAAAAGACCTACAAGCTTAGTTCAGATATGTTTATATACAGTAGCGTGTCCAATGTCAGTGATACATGAGAATACATTTTTATTATTAGTGATTTCCAGCTTGCTGATCTGAACACTGTGCTTTGGCCATATAGTCTAGTAAATCACAAATGAGAATGAAATCCTTCAGTTTAAAAAGGTCACATCAAAGAACAGCGTTCGTGAAGCTCGAGAGTTTATGCTCATTAAACTGGAACAACTAATTTTAAGGCATTCAGGGCCCCATAGGTGACATTTGCTCAGACATATTAAATTATTCTGAGTGGCTAACCCACGCTGTTTTCATTAACGTATATCTGACTTGTTTGTTTCAGACTTGTATTTTACTCAAATGATTTCTGCAGCCATAACGGTCACAGACGGCAGAATAAAGCAACTGTTTATCTGGATTAGGAAAGAACACTGGAGATCTGAAATATCAATTGATTTTCTGCAATTACATGTGGTTGCTAAACAGCAACCTGAAATAAATTGGCTTTTTATTGAAGTCATTCCAAATTAGAGAAAGAAAATCTGTATATATAGAATTCAATACAAAAGTAAATACACTCATGAATCCAAATATAAATACACAGATTTGATTACTTATACTGATGCAGCCAAATGATACATGGAATATATACAGGCATTAAATAATGGGTTATTTAATAATAATGATAATAATAATAATATATTATATATTTCTCTGTATAATCATTTAAAATTTAAGCACTAAAAGGAACATCAGGAAAAAATACTTGCAAGACGTATGTATGTATGCAAAACACAAATCAAATGCAGTTGATGTTTTACTTTGGGGGTGTTAATGCAGGAAGTTCTTTGTATGATACTCAAGAAACCAGACCTCCTTACTCCATGCTTCCCAGTCAGCTGACCAGCCAGCAAGCTCCAATATCTCGGGATCACTTTCGGTCCTGCTCTGCCATCTATACGCATTCCTATAAGTGCCTTGATTTCCCACTTATAACTCTAATTTCCATACCTGCCTCAATACCCCTCCAACACCATTCTTTCTGCAATGCCTCTTCTTCCTGGGTCTTTCATCTCATATTCAAATTCCTCTCTTAAACCTATTCAGTTCCCACTGTGCATGTCCCAGAGACACAACTGGCTAAATCAATGATTTCTTAAGTTTTTTTTTTATTGGGTATAGCCACATTAGACGATCAGGTAATTTAAAGAAATTTAAGAAGCTGTAAGTATAAGTATGCAAAATCAGGAATTGAGTAAAACCACATTCTACTCCCTGGTCTTACCAGCAATGTCAAAACAAATGAGCAGTCCACTCAGAATCCCTCTGTGTAAACAAACTACTCCCTTTTACTAGCTGTAGCATGTTAGCCTTTCACATTCGGACCATGTTATTATTTAGATGGCTTACAGGGGGTCCTGGGCCTTATTAGGCTGATCTAATTGTTGGCCCAGGGCCAATCATAACCTATGGGGGATTTTTGTGTGAAGACTCCATCAAAGCACTAATGCAATCCTTGCCCAACAACTTTCAAACCTGTCCAATAGATGATTTTCAGCCAGTTATCAGTCCAGTAGGCTCTTCCAAGGACTCTATACATGTGCTATTAAGCTGCTGTCTCAGTGTGAGGCTATCATGCTGACTCTTGCTGTTCACAGCTTTCCTTTACCTCTTATTCAAATAGCACTTTAATAAACATATTCAATATTCTATAGAGAATTTCCTGTTATGTGCAGCAGCTTATACACAAACACACGTCTGTGCCCTCCAGTATAGTTTGACATACTTAGATGCACATTCATTATGCATCGTCAGAAACAGAGTGGCTGTAGCAGTGAGGGAGGGGTGCTTTTTACATAAACAGATTACTGAGAACCTTGTCTAGCAGCTTTACTGAATATGAATAACTATAAAACTTGAAGGACGGCTTTTCAAATGAAATATCTGATTGCTAAGGCATGCCTCTGGATTGATGGACCTGTAAGATATTCCAAATAAAGCTAATAGTGATAGACAAGCTCCATCCATTACAGTGAAATAACTCAATTGTATATGGCCACGCTCTAGAAATCTGTGGATTGTAGTATATTACTGTACATAAACACTATATTTTTTTCCATTTTAAAGTTAGCAATTTAAATAAATAAAACATTGTATTTGCTGCATTTGATGAAATTTATCTGGGCACAGTAGGAATTGCTTCAAAAAACCATGAAATCAGTCCTAGTCATGACAAACACACATGAAACTGCACAAACTCATTCATATCTAAACCATATAAAAGCACAAACATGTCACCAGACATACAATCTTTACTACAATCCCTCAATGTCCATAACTATGCGATCCCACAAGAGGATCTGATGCCACATGATACGGGTTTGAACCCATGAGCAAAGAAGCAGCCAATCAAAATTCTCAATGTAACAGGGACTACCTGAAAGGCTGATCTTTATAAGAAGCATTTAATTAATGAATTGATACTGTTATAAAGATGCAGTTGTCAGTGAAAAAGATATAAAGGGCATTAAAGTACCCTACACCTGGGATTGTTTGCCACCAATATAGATTCATACAGCTTAGTTCCCATCAAGTACTACGGTACTGTTTTATTATTACAGACAAAAAGGAAATTATTTTAAAAAAATTACACTTATTTGCTTAAAAGGGACCATACAGGAGATTGTCTTTAAACAATTTGGAGCTTTCTGGATAACATGTTTCCAGATAAGGGACCTGTATTGCAAATATTTAACAATAATATTGTAACAATAATAGGATCAAAGTATTTCCGAGCAGTTCTCTTGGTTAAAAATAAAACCATACAAGGGTAGGGGGTTATCTTTCAAATTTGTTGGTTTGGTGAGTTATTGGTAGGTTTTAGGGAGTAGATAGTACCTATTTATCTCCTTTCTGCCCTGTTTGTCTGCATGCAATCACTGTAGTACAGTGATCCAGTGGCTTGTGAGCAACATGTTGCACACCAAACACTTGGATGTTGCTCTCAATGGCCTCAAAGCTCATTTTTAAATTCCTGGCTTTGAGGCAAGTTTTGGTTGCATAAAAACCAGGTGTCTACCAAATATTCAATCACAATATTTAGCATCCACTGGGACTTATTTCATGCTTGTGTTGCTCTCCGACTCTTTCGAAATTTGAATGTGGCTCACTGATAAAATGGTTGGGGACCCCTGTTGTATTATATTAGAAGGGATAGAAGCAACCAGCCTCCAAACAGAGGACGACAATGTTGAAAGTTAACAGAACCTTGTAACTGGATCAGAAACGAACATATATGCAAAACACATCTCTGATAAAATAGAGGATAAGAATATAAAAAGAGATATGATCTGGTGGAAAGAGTCTAATAAAAACAATGCTCAAGCAGAATGGGAGAAGTTAATAAAGCTTAAGGACATGCCTTAAAAAGACTAGGGAGCAATTAAATGGATACTTGGGAAAAAAATTTTTCAAAATTCAATTCAGTTCAGTTAATAGTTCTGCTCCAGCAGAATTGTGCAATGAAATCAGTTTCTCGGAAGAGAGAACAGATTTTTTAATATTTAATTTTGAAATCTGACATGGCACTAGACATATTTCTCAGCTGCCCCCAGTCATGTGACGTGTGCTCTGATAAACTTCAGTCACTCTTTACTGTTGTACTGCAAGTTGGAGTGATATCACCCCCTCCCTCCCACCCCCCCAGCAGTCTAAAACAGAACAAGGTAACCAGATAACAGCTCACTAACACAAGATACCAGCTTCCTGATAGATCTAAGAACAGCACTCAATAGTAAAATTCAGGTCCCACTGTGACACATTCAGTTACATTGAGTAGGAGAAACAACAGCCTGTCAGAAAGCAGTTCCATCTTAAAGCGCTGGCTCTTTATAAAAGCACATGGCCAGGCAAAATTACCTGAGATAGCTGCCTACACACCAATATAACAACTATAAAAAAATACACTTGCTGGTTCAGGAATGACATTTTATATTGTAGAGTGAATTATTTGCAAAGTAATTTAGAAATAAAAACTACATCATAAAAATCAAGAGAGAATCCCTTTCTTCTAAATAGTAACCCACAGCAGCCAATACAAATGTTGCTTTTATTACTCTTAGGGGCCGATTCATCAAGGGTCGAATATCGAGGGTTAATTAACCCTCGATATTCGACTAGGAATTGAAATCCTTCGACTTCGAATATCGAAGTCGAAGGATTTAGCGCAAATGCTATGATCGAACGATTAAATCCTTCGAATCGAACGATTCGAAGGATTTTAATCCAACAACCGAAGGAATATCCTTCGATCAAAAAAACTTAGGCAAGCCTATGGGGACCTTCCCCATAGGCTAACATTGACTTCGGTAGCTTTTATCTGCCGAACTAGGGGGTCGAAGTTTTTTTTAAAGAGACAGTACTTCGACTATCGAATGGTCGAATAGTCGAACGATTTTTAGTTCGAATCCTTCCATTCGAAGTCGTAGTCGTAGTCGAAGGTCAAAGTAGCCCATTCGATGGTCGAAGTAGCCCAAAAAACACTTCGAAATTCGAAGTTTTTTTACTTCGAATCCTTCACTCGAGCTTGATGAATCGGCCCCTTAATGTAGTTGGCCATTCAAGACAACAAAACGAAAGCCCCAGTAGTTCCGCCACTACATTTAGAATTTATGTGTAAAAATGTTCTTAAATTATATACATACTACCTGTTAATGAAACGGATATGGTCTCTAATTGCCAGGGTGCACAATCGTCAAAAAACCAAGAAACAGAAAAAGATTTGCACTCACTGGACTTTTTAATCTAAAAATTTTTAATTCCCAACTTTAATGTTTTGGTTGGGATTTCAACAAAAACCTTGATGAAGTCTGAGTGTGAATTCTTTCCTGGATATATTTATCTATACATATATGATCTATAATCTACAACTATATCTGTATATGACAACATACTATGGAGCAGTGAACAATAAAACATTCCAATTGCTACTAACCCACACATCAAAGTCATGTCCTGGAATTTCTCTTCCGCTTTCTATTTCCTGATCCTGTTCTGTAAATCAACACAATTCCTGAACATCATTTATACAGGTACGAGATCTATTATACAGAATGTTTTTAACGGGGAGTTTTACAGTAAGGTGTCTACCCATAATATAGTGAACCATATCTAAAATTTGGCTGTATTCTGGGTTAGTTAACATCAGTTACAATAAGGTTGTAATTATGTTATTAGTGAAAAACAGCAAAAGAAGCAAGAAATTAAGATTCAGAAAAAATCTTAGGGAATTTCATTGCTGGATCTCTGAGCATTCTATATAACAGGTTTCTGGATTATAGATACTACATCTGCACATTGATCTTTCTTTCTTTTCATTATCTTACCTGGATATAACATAACCTTTTTATATACATCTCAAAAGCCCAGATTAATCATTGTTGAAGGATAATTCAGAAACAGTAAAATTGCTGCAGACAGTATTTCTTTCTACAACAACCTCTTTACTCGATTTCCTTCCTTTGTTTCGAGACAACCGATATTCTGAATTCATCTAAGTACAAAAAAAAAAGAACTGAAGAGTTGAAAATTTAAATAAAGTTTATGTACAAATGCGGTTTGAGTTTTAAAAATGATTTTCTGGAATATGTTTGTTTTAAGAAGAGAATCAAAAGTCTGAACAGTATGATTTAATAAAAATGAGATTTATCATGGGATGAGCCATAGCCTGATTACTATGCAAACTTTAATCCTCCTTTCTTTCAAGGGAATATTATTTCTCTTTCATTTTCTCTAATAAGTTTGAATTGGAGTCTTGCAGGTGAACTTTGATGTGCCACAAATACTTGCTTTGTATCAGTACATTTGATTCAAACCCACAAGACAGTCCTAGAAGAAATTGTTTATTGTGCAATTATGGGGAAAAAAGGATATATAAAATGGCCTGGAATCTTACCAAAATCATTTGCAATCTGAATAAGAGCATCATCAAGTAAATTGCTTGACAGATTTAATCAAAAGTATTCAATTATCAGTAAATCTAATCTCACTACAACACGCACATTTGGTACATCAAATATTTTGGCCTACTGCCATAGGCAACAATTCACAAGAGTATTCAGGAAAGTAAATAGGCATGTTTTGCCAAATCGATTCCTAACTAGCATTCAGACTAGGCTTCCACTCCAAACCAAGGATCTGAGCCTCTTCTGGAGGGGGCAACCAGACAGTTTATGAACCAGTGGCATAAGGGCTTGGCCAGACAAACCTTCTTAACTAGCCATATTGTATTTCTATTAGTAATAGCTGCAGGTTATATCTCTTTCATTAGGATAGGCAGTAAAAAGATACTGGCACAGGTAGTAAATATATTTTACTCATCTAGCCATTGGAACATAATTCCCTCTTTAGCATAGAAGAAATACTTATCAGATTAAACCCCATGTGTGAATGATACAGTATGTGGAATGCTTATGTCACACAGGAATTTTAAACTTATATCTAGCCAGCTACAAGAAGCAATTTTAGACTATTCATTAGTTATTGCTTTAAGGTAAGACTGTGGCTAAAAATTACCACTGTATGCCTATAACTGTGTTTGGGTGATGAAAACATCTGGAATATCTTTATTAAGGGGGTTATTTATCAAAGGTTCAGTTGTGTCCTGAAAAACTTGAGTTTTTAGAGGGTGGTTTCAGGATAAAAAATATTAATTTTTCGATAATTTTATGCCCCAAAAATGCAAAAAGCTTGAATCCGAAAATACTCCAGCTAAAAACTGTCAAGGTCATATAGAAGTTAGTGGCAGAGGTCCCTTGAACCATTTGAAGATGTTTTTAGCCTTCATGATTTTTGTTTATTTCCAGTGGTTTGCGCTCGAAAACTGATAACTCAATCGAGTATTCAACTTTTTTCCCCGATTGCATTGATTTGAGTTTTTTTTTACATTAGGGTTTTTTGGTAAAGAAGCAAACATTTGAGTTGTGAGTTTATTCGAGGTAGGAACAAAACCTCACAAATTCAACCTTTGAAAAAAAAAAACCACTAAGTCTTGGAATCAGTAATTTCCCAGACAGAAGAGTTTGTAGCAGTGATCTAAAAACTAGTCATTGTTGAAGTATACAGCATGCATTGCAAAGAATTTTAGAATGAAGACTTCAAAACTAGCACAAACAGAGTCTGAGTGCCTAAATACAGCTCTTTCTAGGTACATTTCAGCTACTATTTCAACAGGACAAGGGAAATTGAATTAAAAGGAAAAAAGAAAGTAGCAGGAGAGCAGTAAAGCGTATTATGGTACAATGTAGTACTTGGCCTTTGGGATAACAGCATAATATGGGTTTACTTCAAGAAAATTGGCTTATATTAGTTTGGAATTTTGAGCTATGGCCAGTTAAGTAAATGCCATTAAAACCATTAGGCATAGAGTGATCCAATGCTGCACAGTCCTGTTCCTGCCTGTATTCTGTCAAGTACTTTGTAAGCGTAACACATTCTGCCTCAGTAAAACTGTGTGACATTTACAGAGTCTAGTTTTAATGGATTCAAATGGAACAAACACAGGAACAAGTAATTTCTATCCATTAGACAGAATATATATATATATATATATATATAAAAAGCAGAATGGTTACGTTTACTTTGATGGTGGATTTGCAAAGAGTTGAAAGAGGGCACCAGAGATAATAAACAAGTTTGAATCCCTGGTTGCCTGTAAGCTCCCACTTATAGGAACGCCATAAAGCAAAGTGACATAGAGTGAACTGATGTTGGCAGAATCAGCTAGATCACAATAATACACAGTGAACAGGTTCTCATATGGAGGCTTCAGAAAGAGAAGAGTGACATTACAGGGAGGCTCTCATCTTACAAAAACTGGCCATTAGATAAGGGCAATTAAGATTAATACAGCGATGAAACAAATACAGCTTATTAAACCACATTTTACTCAAGTAGCCTTAATGGAAATTTAAACAGCAAAAAACAACATATCAATACAATTTCCAGAATCCCGGGGTAACTAATGATGCCCTTCAAGAACCCTGAATAAAATACACTGCTTTGGTTGCAAATTTGTGCCTGCTTGCCATTTGCAATTACTTGCATCTAGTTTGCTTTGAATTGTGCCATTTCTGGATGCAGTTCATTAGGGATAAATCAGGTGTAAAGGCACGTGCAAAATGGAAAGTAAGGAAGTGAGACAAATGGAAGTAGGGCAAGTGTTGATTCCAGAGCTTCCTTGTATCCCTCAAAGTAAAAACTTCTTTCCATTGAAGTAAACAATTAGTGCAAATTTCCAAAAACCTTTATTGCCTGAAGATTTGCCAACCCTGATAACAGTAATGAAAGTTTGCTTCCAAGAGAAATATTTATAATAGTAATGTGATAAGCCTGAAAAGAAACCATAAAGTTGGCTGAAAAAAAATACAAAATTTAAATTTTCTTTTTGAAATCTTACAATTATATGTATGCTAACTTCAGTGATAATGTAAATATTTTCTTGCTCATGTGGGTAATGCCACCCTTTTAGGGTAAGAAAACAAGGGATGTTTTGATGGCAGTAAATAATCTCCTTATGGCTCACAAAGCAACAACAAAACATCAGAAAACACTTTTGTATTGAAAGTGAAGGGAAATCAATTGTATAACATAATTGCATGCAGAAAGTGGAATTTTGGGGAGCAATTATGCAGTACTGCTGGTTTTAGACAGAGATTTTTTGCATTACCAGATACAAAGCTATTTTTTGGATAATAACAAACTGGGAGCCAATGAATGTACAGATAAAACCACATTTTAATATTTTGCACAATTAGGGGCAGATTTATCAAGGGTCGAAGTGAATATTTTTGAATTTTCTGTTTTTTTTAAGTAAAATTTGACTAGTGAATAGTTAAAATACAATTCGAGTTTTAAAAAAAAAAATAATTCAAATTTTGAAATTTATCATGTACTGGCCCTTTAAGAATTCAAATATTTGTCACAGTAAAACCTGCCAAATTGCTGTTTTAGCCTATGGGGTAGTGTACATCACTGACGAAGGGGGCAGACGGCCCTTGAAATGTTTGAGTTTTTGCATTTGAGTTGCATTGAGTTGTTGAGTGCAACTTTTTTTTTGGTCTTGCATAACGCTTGCGTTGGGTCACGTGATTTGAAAAGTTTGCACTGACCGGAACATTATTAGAAGTCTTCACTGCTAACCGTGAGTGTATCAAAATCAATTTCTATTAGCCTATGGGGGACATCCTAGAATCAATTTGGAGTTGTTTGTAGCCTTCAGGAAAATCGAATTTGCAGGTCAATCCCATTCACTCAAATTTTGTTTTTAACTCAAATTTCGAGTTCATGGGAGATTTTTTTTTTTTTAAACTCCCATGAACTCTAAATTTGACCCTTGATAAATCTGCCCTTACTGTACAATACCATCACTAATTTTTGAACAACTACCTGTACTGTCATTTCACAGAATGTATATTCCATAAATGAATGTGGTTTAATATTTGCATATTTTTAACACAAATCCAAGACTTTTTTACATGTTTCTATCAATTTCTAACATTTTATTTGCTAAATAGGAAGCATAGACTTATTATCTCCTAAATGAATCTGAATTGGGTTGAGAAGGCACTTCTTTAGTCCACTCTCTACCAGTTCATTTATAAAGCAATTTACTAATTTATTCAATCTCCCTTAAAGTATAATCTCTAGTGCACAAGGGCATGGCTCATTATTTACTGCATCTAAAGGAGGAAGTAGCACTAAGGGCATCTAGAAAGAGACAAATTAGTGGAAAATTATATATATGAATGGTATTATGGCAGATGAAAACTGAGTGCAACATTAGCACTGCACCAGCAATGTGCCATTGGTTACTATGTGCCATTTCATGATAGGTTGCAGGTTACATATGAACAATGTACCTCTGTCCAAAGTTCTACAGAAATTGAGGGACAGTAACCATCTGCCCCACTCTTCTCATTTAAAATGACAGGAACCCTAATTATGGGCTACTGCTATTAGATAATATTTCATCTAAGATATATATATATATAAACCAGTATATGTGTGCATTTCACACTAATCATGAGTTCTTTTTGTGTCAAGAAAAGTCAACTGGCCTTACCTTGTGTGCACACTTATCCAGCAATGTGTAACACATACCATATCATTCATAAACACTGACCATTATTATAACAGGCCTATGCCAATATTAAACACCCAAAGCAGGGACATCAGATTTTTGTACAAAAAAAAAACCAGTGAGTTCACTTTAAAGCCCCTGGAAATATGGGGTATGAATAGATAATACAATTTAAGTGTTTTTTGTGTAACTGACTGTATACAGGCATATGAAAAAGTTTGGGAACCCCTCTCAGCCTGCATAATAATTTACTCCATTTTCAACAAAAAAAGAAAACACTGGTATGTTTTTCATTTCCCAGGAAGATCAGAGTACTGGGGTGTTTTCTGAACAAAGATTTTTAGAGAAGCAGTATTCAGTTGTATGCAATTAAATCAAATGTGAAAAACTGGCTGTGCAAAAAATTGTGTACCCTTGTAATTTTGATATTTGAATGTATGTAACTACTCAATACTGATTACTGGCAACACCAAATTGGTTGGATTATCTTGTTAAGCCTTGAACTTCATAGGCAGGTGTGTCCAATCATGACAAAAAGTATTTAAGGTGACCAATTGCAAGTTGTGCTTCTGTTTGACTCTCCTCTGAAGAGTGACAGCATGGGATACTCAAATCAACCTCCAAAGATCTGAAAACAAAGATTGTTCAGTATCATGGTTTAGGGGAAGGCTACAAAAAGCTATCTCAGATGTTTAAACTGTCAGTTTCAACTGTAAAGAATGTAATCAGGAAATGGAAGGCCACAGGCACAGTTCCTGTAAAACCCAGGTCTGGCAGGCCAAGAAAAATACAAGAATGGCATATGCGGAGGATTGTGAGAATAGTTACATACAACCCAAAGATCACCTCCAAAGACCTGCAATAACATCTTGCTGCAGATGGTGTATCTACAATTGTGCACTTTCTGCACTCACGCAAAACAAACAGAGTAGCTTGTTGTATGGAAAAGCTCATTTAGACAAGCCACAGTCATTTTGGAACAAGTGCTTTGGACTGATGAGACAAAAATTTAGTTATAGTTATTTCTGTTAATCCAATAAACTTTGTCACTGCTGAAATACTACTGTTTTCATAAGGCATGTTATATAAAAGGAAGTTGCTACTTTGAAAGTTCAGCCAAAACAAAAGAATTAAGAGGGGTTCCCAAACCTTTTCAAATGACTGTAGCTTATCCAGTGAATGCAGAATGTATTTGTAATTGTTACAGCTTAACAATGATCTCATTAGCAGGTAGAACATTTAAATATATATATAGTATTACAAGTATGGGATCCGATATCGAGAAAGCTCTGGGAAGCTCTCACAAAATCCATTTAACAAAATAATTAAAATTATTAAAAAGTATATTTTTCTCTGTAATAATAAAACAGCACTTTGTACTTGATCCCAACTAAGATACAATTAATCTTTATTGGAGGCAAAACAATCCAATTGGGTGTAATAAATGTTTAAACAATTTTTTAGTAGAGTTAAGGTTCTCCATACCTCCACATTCTTCCAGCAATCTTCTTGCTGTCTTGCTGTGTGCTTATGTCTATTCTATTTTGCATCTGAACATTATACTCAGTGTATGGCAAAAGTGCAAGTATAAATAATAATACTAAGCGGGGTGGCACTATAAAAAACGTAATTCAACAATACAGTGTACTTGTTTAAATGTTAAATTGTTAATTTGCTTTTAGCTGTGCTTCTAGTGATGAATTCAGCACCACTACAGTTTTGAACCAAAACAGTGGCTGCTCTCTATAAAAACTTGGTGAAGTGCAGTGTAACTGCCAAATGTTACACAAGCAAACTAATCTTCTATAACATGTTCATTTTGTTTTTCCATTTGCTTCAATTATTTTAAATTATTTCATCAAAATGTTTTGAAGCTACAAGAGACATTTTCACAGTACAAAACTACTGGGAACTATACATTACATTTCTGTTATTAAAAGCAATGGTGCAGTTTCCCATTAGCTGTCACAATAGCTTATTCACTGGAATAATGTGCATGTTGTTGAGCATCTGGTGAATTGCAGTATTTGAAATTAGCTGCAATGGTGGCCTAATCCTTCTCTAAAAGCAAGGATAAGAGAAAGGTCCATTGAGCCCACCAGTAAAGTTTAGTTAATCCCCATTAAATCTTTTTATTTGCCTCTTTCCACGCTGATACAGTGCACATGAACATATGTTCTTCTTCCCAATGAAGTTAATTACAGATTGCCATGCAGCAGCAGAAAATAACTGGGAACCTAATCAAAACAATGTGATCTTCCCTTTATCGCTACTGCCCTTTCATTCCCTACAAGACAGTTTGGTAATTCCCAGTGGACCATACTAATCTGGGTCCTTCAAAAACTTGGCCCATTTCTTAGGCCTCTAGGTATCAATGAAAATAAAACAGCACGTATGAGTAGAAGTCAGCAAGGTGAGTTCATGATAATGCATTAAAGCTAACACTTATAGAGATAGCAGTAAGTAGTTTAACCACACTCACAAGCAAGACATATTTGTTCTTGCTCTATTGGAGTATATGCATATTTTGACAAATTTGGCTATGGAAAATGTATTTGCAGAGTAACTGAAATTTACAGTTATGATACTAAAACTAATATGATTCATTTATTTTCGTGAAATTAACTTACAAGGAAGGTGAAACAGGTAGGTTATCAAATACCAATAATGGAATAGTGATGGAACTGTGCGAGCTTAGATAGCTACTAGTGATGGGCGATTTTATTCACCAGGCGCGAATTCGCGCGTTTTGCCGCCAGCGAATAAATCCGCGAAACGCCCGGAAAAATTCGCGGCAAAAATTTGCCGGCGTCAAAAAAAAAATTTCCGAAAAAACGGACGCCGGCGTAAAAAACGGGCGCGGGCGTCGGAAAAACGAGCGCCGGTGTCCAAAACAAGACGCCGGCGCCGTTTCGAGAATTTTTCGCCGTTTCGTGAATTTCGCGCGAAATTCGCGAATTTTTCGGCGAAGGGAAACGGCACAAATTCGTCCATCACTAATAGCTACTATCTAAAGGAAAAATAATGGTAACATTGGCACTATAGTTTATTTGAAAAAAACTCTATTGTGATCTTTAAAACAAAGTACCACAAGGGGGGCAATTCAGTATTACAATATATATTCAATGCTTTGCTTCTAAAACTGCTCAGACATCTCATAGAACACACAGAGCATTCAAGGTCTGCTGCAGAAATGTCTGATCCTGACAGAAAATCTTATTAGGAAGCAACAAACTCAGGGCTGTGCAACAGGTGCTGATGAGAAGAAAGTACAAAGAGAGAAAACACACTTAGCACTAAGGAAACATTCTCAAATTAGCTCTGTTTTTTCCCAAACACCAGATGCTGCAATAAACCACAACGAGTTTCCGTTAATGGGGTTTGTTCAGTCCGAAGTGTTATATCTAAGGTTAGAGGTATCTTGTGCTTAGACATATGTTCTCTTTCATGTCAAATGTTATTTGACAAAACATCCTTCCCTGCTGCTATGCTTTGCAATAGATTTCATAAAACCTGCTCATTTATTTACTTTTTAAATTGCACAGAATACAGAAAGCTTTCAGATTACAGTTTTTTTTAATACAAAACCATAACAAAATACACAATGCAAGCCCAAGTACAAATAAAGGTCTCAAAACCACCAATGTGACATTACAAACAATAGCCGGCATTTAAGCATGTTCGGCTCTATTGAAAGAATATTTTGTTTCTTAAGTATTCAACGTGCACCATCAAAACTGATAGTTTTGTTATCCATAGTTACACTTCTATGTAGTCATACAAACAAAAACAGAGAACATTTTGTAACGAATCACTTAAAGTGGACCTGTCACCCAGACATAAAAAGCTGTATGACAAAAGTCCTTTTCAAATTAAACATGAAATTCAAATTCTTTTTTTTTAAGTGTTCATAGTTGTTGTAAACGTATTTAAAATCTCCGCTTTCAATAAAATATTGCCTGCCCCTCCTCTATGCCTTAGGCATAGACGTAGGGCAAGCAATTACTTTCACTTTCCATTCAGCACTTCCTAGATGTCACTGCTCTCCCCACATTCCCCCAGTTCTCTTAACCATTTAAAAATCTCCGCTTTCAATAAAATATTGCCTAGCCCCTCCTCTATGCCTAAGGCATAGAGGAGGGGCAAGCAAATACTTTCACTTTCCATTCAGCACTTCCTAGATGTGCACTCCCCACATTCCCCCAGTTCTCTTAACCATTTAATTGTTAAATTCACATTCACATCACCACACACAGAAAGATGGGGCTTTAAAGAGACAGTGTAAAGGCAAAGACAAAGGAGAGGAAAGAAAAAATATAGAAACAGAAGAGTGGACACTTATAACTATCGAAAGTAAATGGTAAATAAAGACTAAAGAGAAAAAGAAAATACACACAGGCGAAGGCAGAGTGTAAATGAAAGAAATGATAAAGAACATCTGATGATAAAAACAAAGGGATGGACAGTGGTAAGGAAGGGGAGAAAAAAAATTGGAGTATGATGAAATGTAATTGAGTTGATTTAAAGTGACATCCATGATGAAGTCAGACGGTCTTCATTTATTCTGTATGGATTTGAAAGTATTAGCATTCCATTCTGGATTTTTCTTGCATGCAGCTAATGTTATCTTGCTGTCTGTGTCACTGACCCCCAGCAACCAAAAACAGACAGTAAGGTTTTAATGCTGTATTGCTTATTGTTCTTTTTAGACCCTCTGCTAGTCAACGTTCAGTTTGATTTCAAAATTTCTGATTTGTTGCATGGATAACAGTTTAAATCCCAAGTGTGAGTTATAGAATAAGAAACATAAATCATTCAAATATAATAAAACTGCAATATGTCTTTGGATTCTGCTGTTTACAACTTGCTTAAATATTACTTTATGTTACTCATAGACAACTATAAACTAACTATAAATAAAAAGTATGTTCATACTATGATTTATGAATATGTTTGAGGAATACTGACACATTCACATATAATCAGGTGAGTAAAAACAGGTATTTATAAAAACAGTTTCTTTGGTGCTAATATGATTCACAGCAGCATCTTACTGTACTGCTGATCCAGTCTACTTGCTATTAATTATTAAAGTATGTATAAAGAAACAAGTTGGTGGGTAAATGATTCTAATGTTTATGAGTAAGCGCCTTTTCACATAATTAAGTCAAAATTCAATTCCATCTTTGAACACATTTTGTGGATATATTTTGTGCATTGCATATTTTACTTTTGTGACAAATCAATCAATTAGGCAATTACTTTAGTTTTTTGCAGATCAGTTTGACAAAATCAGAAAATGACTTTACATTACAAATTATCAGGACAGTGCACGGATCAGCAGAAAAATCCATAATTTCTCAATGGAATAACACATGGGGGCACATTTACTAGGGGTCGAATTTCGAAGTGAAAAATTCGACCATCGAATTGCATTACTACGATATTCAATGTCAAAGTTTTTTTTGATCGAATTTGGGCAAATACGATCAAAGTAAAATAGTTTGATTCGATTCTAGTGATCTAACGATTTTCCGAAAAAAAACTTGTTGGCTATAGGTTCTAGGAGGTCCCCATAGGCTAACATTGCAATTCGGCAGGTTTAAGGTGGCGAAGTCAAAGTTTTTTAAAGAGAAATTACTTCGATTTTTGAATGGTCGAATAGTCGAAGCATTTTCACTTAGAAACAAAGTCGAATTTGGCCTATTTGATGGTCGAAGTACTGAAAAATTACTTCGAAATTCGAAGTTTTTTAATTGAAAATTCACTTCAAATTCACTTCGACCCTTAGTGAATGTGCCCCATAATATAAATGGAGGAATACAATGCAATTATAAGATGCTGTTTTCCTTTTGACTGCAGTGGATATTGCTATGCATAGTCTGATGCTAACTAATGGATCCTGCCTAACAAGTTTACTGCATGGGAAGCTGGCATTACCAGATGCTCATTCTAATGTCCTTTAAATTCAGAATGGTATTAGAGTAGGTTCCATATGGGATTAGAAGACTTACATCTTAACATAATCAAAGATGTTACAGACTTTTGCAACCATCTAATAATTTATAGCAGGAGAAAAACAACCATGGCCATGCCAGATGCTACAGAACTGCAAATTAGTTTGCTCCTGGTGCAATTAAGTGTGGGCGTAGTGAGAAAGGTCATCTATTTCTAATCAATGTCATAGATCTGATGGCATTTATTTCTTATTTGCACAATCATTGAAACTCCCATGGAAACTACAGATATTATTAAAGGTATAAGGATGTTTTAAATTAAATGTCCTTTTGATTTTTGCAGAATGTACAAATGAAAGGCTTTGTAGTAAAATACAATGTAAATTTGAGCTAGTGTAATGCTGATTCATATATTGGTAAATGATTATATTTATGTGTGCAGTACAGTACTGTCAGAAATGAACTGATATTAGTGAAAACTAGTGTCTCTGGCACATTAAAACAGGTTGCAAACAAGGGAGCTCTGGTCACAGCTTACAGCAGTGATCCCCAACCAGTAGCTCGCGAGCAACATGTTGCTCTCCAACCCCTTGGATGTTGCTCTCTGGGTCCTCAGAGCAGATGCTTATTTTTGAATTTCAGGCTTGGAAGCAAGTTTTAATTGCATAAAAACTAAGTATAGTGCAAAGTAGAGCCTCTTGTAGGCTGCCAGTCCACATAGGGGCAACCAAATAGCCAATCACAGCCCTTATTTTGGCACCCAAGGGACTATTATATGCTTGTGTTGCTCTCCAACTCTCTTTAAATTTGAATGTGGCTCCCGGGTAAAAAAAGGTTGGGGACCCCTGGCTTACAGTATACCACAAAGGAAACCCTCCACACGCAAAGAAGGAAGCACAGCCTTTATGTGGAAGTGTCAGCTATATGATGAGCTAACAAATTGTACAATAGTATTAAGCGAAGAGGTGCGCTAATATCCTTTTTTCAATATATACACAAACACCTAAAAAGAAAGAACTGTATATGGAGTAGTACATTCAGCACTTCTTAAAATTTCTAAAATATTAAAACTACTCACAATACAGATCGTCAAACAGAAGCGTGTAGATTGGTTTCCTGCGGCAGAGTATATGCACCCGATGTAAAGCTATGCGGTAATTCTGGAAAGGCAAAAGCTACAGATAGTGAAGAATCGTCGGGGATCAAGTACAGGCCCTGCGGGTCCTAAAAACTTACCAAACGGCAGCAGGATTAATTGAATAAGTAATCGAAGGGGAGAATAAATCATTTCAAACTTTTATTTCAGTAATAAATATGGCCGATCGGGGACGTTGATTACATCTGTGAGGCCGCCTTCATTCAAAGACCGGTGTTTAACAGCGTCTCAGAAACACGCTAACATCGAGCAGTTACCCTGCAGTCCATTTAACGCTTTATCCTGCTGCCGTTTGGTAAGTTTTTAGGACCCGCAGGGCCTGTACTTGATCCCCGACGATTCTTCACTATCTGTAGCTTTTCCCTTTCCAGAATTACCGCATAGCTTTACTGTACATCAGGTGCATATACTCTGCCGCAGGAAACCAATCTACACGCTTCTGTTTGACGATCTGTATTGAGAGTAGTTTTAATATTTTAGAAATTTTAAGAAGTGCTGAATGTACTACTCCATATACAGTTCTTTCTTTTTAGGTGTTTGTGTATATATTGAAAAAAGGATATTAGCGCACCTCTTCGCTTAATACTATTATCGACAGTGGAAGTGTGGATCCACTACCTTTGGTGCTGCTCTCTCCGTAGAAACTTCATATATAACAGCGCAGACTTCATCCATTTTTTGTTTATTATTAACAAATTGTACAGCCTAAGGAAGATTCAGTGTCAGGAATCCAATGCTACAATTTCTTTAGTGTCAATAAAAATGTTTAAAAAGTGCAAAGAGAAGGTCTACATGTTTACAGATATAATGATGATGATGGGATAATAAACCACTTGTGATTCTAAAAGCACTAGAGAAAAATACCATATTAGTTGCTTTTTTAAAGGTTTAAATTCACAATAAAAAGAATTCTATGTGCTTCCAACTTTAATGTCTTGAATGCATTTTTAGGGGCCCATTTACTTAGCTCGAGTGAAGGAATAGAATAAAAAAACTTCGAATTTCGAAAGTTTTTTTTGGCTACTTTGACCATCGACTATGACTTCGACTCGAACTACAAATCGTTCGACTAGTCGACCATTCAATAGTCGAAGTACTGTCTCTTTAAAAAAAACTTCAACCCCCTACTTTGCCACCTAAAACCTACCGAGGTGCCATGTTAGCCTATGGGGAAGGTCCCCATAGGCTTTCTATCAATTTTTTGGTCGAAGAAAAAACGATTGATGGATTTAATCGTTCAATCAAACGATTTTTCATTCGATCAAACTATTTGCGGTAAATCCTTTGACTTCGATATTCGAAGTCGAGGGATTTACATTCGGCAGTCGAATATAGAGGGTTAATTAACCCTCGATATTCGACCCTATATAAATCTGCCCCCAAGTGATGGAATAAAATATTTCTGGGTTAGCATGTTTCAGCATCTTATGGTACGCCTTCCTTAACCATGAATAGGAAATTAGCCAAAACATGAGACAGTCTGACATGTTTCCCCAATATATATCAGCACTTTTTCCTACCAGCTCACTGCCAGCTCGTGTACTTTCAGAGTGTTGCTGAGACGATATCCATCTAATTTTAGGCGGCTGTTCTTCCCTTTCAACTGAACCAATCGAGGGTTTACTTTTGTGTCTGGTGGAAATTCTGAGTCCTAAAAAAATAAGAATCAGAGTCAAAATATGCACAGCTGAGAACTGGTTTTGTAGGTAAATGGTCAGTCATCCTATATGCAAAAGAAGCATGCAAAGCATCTAATTTAACTCCTTTTTATTTATTTTATTGCTATTTATAATTAACTGTCAATTTATATAGCGCAAACATTTTAAGTAGTGCTTTACAGAGATTATACATCATTCACATAAGTCCCTGCCCCCAGTGAAGTTTACAATCTATGGCTCGTACATTCACACACAGTGGGCTTGATTTCATCAGGAAACCCACACAGATATGGGGGGAGCTCACAAACTCCTTGGAGTAGTGGCAGATTTATCACTTTTTGAGGTAGAGAAAAAAATACAAACAAAAAAAAAAAAGCAACAAAACTGACTTGTCCCCCCGACCACATTTTTTATTCTCAAGCACTAGCATATTTAATAAAATATTTGGAAAGAATGGTCGAAGTCACAATTTGTTATGGAAAAAAATCTTTTTTTGATTAACACTTGTGTGATGTGTCCTTAAAGGGCAACTATCACAAAAACGAATATTTAGGAGCAGATTTAAAGTTCAAGTTGTGTTTTCCACTAAACATTTCAGTTTTTGAGGTTATTTTTGAGTCAACGATCAAAATTTCAGGTTAAGTAAAAAAAAATTCTTTAAAGAATCCGGAAAAAAAACACCATCTAAAACCTGTCGAGGTCATGTAGAAGTCAATGGCAGAGGTCCCTTGATCCATTTGAAGGTGTTAATAGCCTTCATGATGTTCGAGTGTAGTTTGAGTGTATTTCGTAGGGTTTCATCGAAAAATCTATCAATTCAAATGATTTCCCGCAGAAAACTCTTATCAATTTGAGTTTTTGTATTTCTGTATTCTCTCTTTATGCAGGAGTTGGGTATCTAATTCTGAATTAAATTATTATATATTTTAAAGGTGGGGGGGGTACAGAAGGCAAAAAGGGGTAACCGATAAAAAAAGAAAAAAAATTATTTATTCTTAAAGATACACTCTTTAGTATACATATAACATTTTATGCCATCTTAATTTAGTCATAGATGGTTAAAATTCACTGCTCTCTCTCTATTCTCCTTTTTTCCTCTTATTACCTCATCTAATTTACCGTATCTATCCTATTCTTCCTTATTCACTTGAATGAGTTTATTTACTTTTTATATTTATTTATTTTTTGTTTTTGAGAAAGGACAGTCATGGTTCCCAGGTTTTCCAGTACATCTTGCTTGTATTATGTAATATGTGTGTCATCTTTTCCATTTTTCTCGTTTCTTCTACTAGCTGTTGCCACTCCCTATATAGTGGAGGCGATACTTTCTTCCAGTGTCTGGGAATTATAGATCTGGCCACATTTAACAAGTGCAAGGTGAGTGTGTATACCCTTACACTGTTTTTTCCGTTGATAGATTCAACAATATTAAAGGTATATCATTCTCTTTGATTTCATTATGTGTTATTTCAGCTATTACTCGTAGTATCCTGCCCCAATATTCCTTCAAAACTATGCATTGGTACCATATATGGGTTTGTGTACCTATCTCTTGGTCACATCTCCAGCAACTATCTGAACTGTTCGGAAATATTTTCTTTAATTTGGCTGGGGTATGATGCCATCTGGTAGCTAATTTGTAATTCATCTCCCCTATTCTCGCTGCTCTGGATGATTTGTGGGTTATGGCTAAAATATTGTCCCATGTAATGTGTGTAATTGAGATGTCGAGCTCTCTTTCCCACTCCTTATGGGCTACATTTTTCAGGAGATAAATCTCCGACAATAATAATTTGTATATTGTTGAGATTGCTTTATTTATGTTCTCCTTTCGGTCCAATAGATTTTACCACTTTGTAGATAATCTCTTCCACTCAGCTACCTTGTTTTTATGGATATAATGATATAACTGTTGATAGTTCCATATGTCTCTAGGATGGCATCCCCATTTATTTTGTATTTCTGCTAGAGAAATTAATTGTTGAACACAAAATCACTTATTCTTGTAGGTCTTCCATCTAGTTCTTAGCACTTGTTAAAAGCACCAGATTCTATACTAGGATTAAACAAGGGATTGTCAATAAGTGGTTGTAGTATAAAAGGAGAATTTGCCAAGTTAATTTTTTCTCTATTGTTAAACCATACCTTATAAGTGGGTCCTATTAAAGGATGTTCTTTAGCCATTCTTGGTAAGGATTTTAACTCTGCCCATAAATAGTTAATCATAGATTTATCTAGACACATTTTTTGATATTCCACTCAATCCTTCTTCGTGTCCCTTATTGACCATGCTTTTATTCACGCTAGATGGATTGAGATGTAATACAGTATAATTGAACATCTGGCAAGGCTAAGCCACCCCTTTCTTTCAGCAGTATAAGTTGTTTATATTGGATCCTAGAGGGTTTCCCTGCCCATACAAATTTCAAAATCATTGTTTTAATTTTTTTGAAAAAAATCCCTGGTATCCTTATAGGTAATGATTGTAAATAATAGTTCAACTTAGGCATTATAGTCATTTTTACTGCTTGAATTCTTCCAAACTAGGATAGATTCAGTTTAATCCACTAGCCCATCAATTCTTGTGCGGATTCCAATGAGGATATATAGTTTATATGGTATAAGTCTGACATCTTTGGAGTTATATTTACCCCTAAGTATCTAATATAATGTTTCACCCAATTAAAGGGAAAACTTTGTTCGAACTTTTTCCTTATATTATTGAGTGTATTAATATTAAGAATCTGTGATTTAGTTAGATGCACTTTAAAATTTGAGTTCCAAATTGATTAATCAAGTCAAGCAGGTATGGTAAAGAAGTCATTGGGTTAGAAATGAATAATAACATATCGTCTGCAAAAGCCGATATCTTATATTCCTTTTTCTTGACCTTAATCCCTGTGATTTTTGGGTTTGCTCTAATGTGGGAAAGTAGAGTTTCTATTACTAATACAAAAAGCAACGGAGAAAGGGGGCATCCCTGCCTTGTTCCATTAAGTATATTTACTGGGGATGATAGAGAGCAATTTACTTTTACCCTAGCATATGGTTCCTTATATAATGCTAGAATTTGATTTATTGTTGTATCGCCCAACCCAAAGCCTTTAAGTGTTTTTACTAAAAAAGGCCAGGCCACCCTATCAAATGTTTTTTCCACATCTGTCATTATCAATAGTGTAGGATTTTTCCTTCTTTCACCATATGCATTAACGATAAGATTATATATATATATATATATATATATATATATATATATATATATATATATATATATATATATATATATATATATATATATATATATATATATATATATATATATATTGTCTTTACCTTCCCTTCTGGGTACAAAACCTGCTTGATCCTAATGAATCAAGTCCGGTAAGTATTTTTTTAATTTATTAGCTATCATTTTGGCATATATTTTTAAATCAATATTTATTAATGAAATTGGCCTATAACTGGCACATAGTTGGGGGTCTTTATCAGTTTTTGGAATGAGTATAATGTGTGCTTCTTTTGTTTGCTTATGGAAACCCTGTGATCGATCTATAGAATTAAAATAGGAACTTGATAAAGGAACTAGTTCTTTTTTATATGCTTTATAATACAGAGAACTATACCCATCCGGTCCCGGACTCTTTCCTGTAGGTTTTCTCTATTTACAGGTATAGGATCCCTTATCTGGAAACCCGATATCCAGAAAGCTCAGAATTATGGAATGGCTGTCTCCTATAGACTCCATTTTATCCAAATAATCCAAATTTTTAAAAATGATTTCCTTTTTCTCTGTAATAATAAAACAGTAGCTTGTACTTGAGCCCAACTAAGATACAATTAATCCTTATTGGAAGCAAAACCAGCCTATTGGGTTTATTTAATGTTTACATGAATTTCTAGTAGACTTAAGGCACATAGACCCAAATTACAGAAAGATCATTTATCCGGAAAACCCCAGGTCCCGAGCATTCTGGATAACAAGTCCCATACCCGTAAAAGGTAAATCCAGCATATCTCTTTCATTAGCTGGCAGAGGGGTCAACCAGGCCTGTATTATAAACTGGACAATTTCATCTATCTTTTCTTTATGCAGTTTATCTGTTTGTAACCCATATAATGTTTGGTAATATCGCTGAAATGTTTTTTATTATATTGTGTGTTTCATAGTGTGTCCTCTGATCTCTATCTTTTATAGAAGTTATATGAGTAACCTGGTTAATTTTTTTTTAATTTTTGCGCAAAATGTTTATTGCATTTATCACCTAGCTCATAAAACTTCTGTTTACTGTTCATATAGACCTTGTATGTGCTTAGATCCAATATAGCCTTCAGCTGCAATCTTTTATTTTCCAATTGAATTGTTTTCTCATCTGTTATATTTACTTTATGCATCTGTTCCAATGTCTGTATTTCTTTAATTAAAATATTAGGTTTTTTTTCTCTTTTTTTTAGATTGTTTCCAAGTGCCATCAATTGGCCTCTAAGCACACATTTCTTTGTTTCCCACAGTGTACTGACCTCCGGATATGAATTTAGAAAGTTTCTTATTTCAGTATGATGAAGTTTATATTACATTTTTTTGCCATACTTACCTGTTAATATCAACAGACATCCTTAACACACATTATGGGGCATGTTTATGAAAATTTGAGGTTAATTTATTTTTTGTGCGATTTAAGAAAAAATGCAAATATATCTTTAAAAACTTGAATAGTCACAATTTATTAAAGAAAAAAGCCAAAAATTTCCCAAAAAACGAAGTCAGTTGGAAGTGTCTCAGAAGATTTCAGGCAGCTTTAATTTATTTCTTTTCCAGCTTATTAAAACAGTAGAGATATTAAGTCTCACTGAAAATAAATGGAACAGTGTGAATTTTTTAATGTACACATTTTCTCCATGAGAAAACATTACCACAGGGTTTCTCTTAAAATGCTAGTGCTTTAGAATTTTGAAAAAAAAAATGTGGCCACCGTTTTTTTTTTGGTAACCAAAACAGATAAATCTGCCCCAAGCTATGTACTAATCACCAACTGAACCAAACCTAACAAGGCACAAGACAGAGTTGTATATTTAGCAAGAGTGAAAACAAAATTAAAAGTCTAATTAGCTGATAGATTTTAATAATTTTGTGAAGATTACTATGCCTTGAAAAATATGCCCATAGCAATGACTGGTTCCATTGCTAGTTCACATTAGCTATAACTCCAAGGATCAAAATCCATTAAAAAATAATGAAATAAAAGCACTTTCATGGGGCTGGGGACTTTGTTAATCACCTGTCTCATGGCACAGAGTAGCTGATAATGCTGTTTAGTAATATGGAACATGCTTCCAAATGTCTGCACTGGGATTGTTAGAACTGCAGTTACCAAACAAGCTGGCGTTTACTGAAGCTAATTAAAAGGGAAATCACAACAAAATTTTGCAGTTGTTTTAAGACTCATTTGCATTCTTTGCCTATTTACCTTATTAACCTTCACTGCTGATAGGTAAATGATTCCATTTAGAAGATAATGGAAAGGAATTTCCCATCAGTGAAGTGCTGCTTTCATACTTTATAAGCTGATCAGATAGTCTGTTTAACAGAGACATTTATACACAAGATAATAGCTAATCTAATTTTGTCAAGCCCATGCACTAAGCATTTTAACTATGTGCCCCAAAGTAAAGGGGATTCCTGGTCACCTAGTATGAACATGTATACTATAATACAATTATTCAAATGAATGGGCCAGTATAACTTTTAAAAAAATAAACACATGATCAAATCACTTAGCATCTTATGCAACTAAATTAGTTGCTAACCATGCAACAAGTAGATTTTATACAAAAACAGGGATGAGTAATCCTCAAATTGAGGACAGTTGTGGCAAACTAACCCTGCAGCTATAGGTTTTCAGTCTTGCATTACTATTCTAGAGTATCTGCTCTAGTTAGTTTCACTGTTGTTCCTGCTAACAAAAAATAAACCTTATTGCATAATCATTCATCTCTATTAACCAGTAAAGCCTCAAACACTTAATTATATAATTGCTTATAATTATATTACAACATGTTCAGAAATGCCAACATATTTGGCCTCTGTGAGAGTGCCTGTCACTTGTGCATATATATCAAGGGCCCAGAGGGTTAATAAGGCATTTTTATTTGCATATTTGGCATGTACTTTACTTGGATTCAACAGCTGTTAGTGTTTTTTTGGGAAAATGAAAAACAACTGGAGTGATTTCTCTCTCTATAGACTAACACCAGTGTATTCCACTTCGCCCGGGTAAAATATGGGATTTGAAAAAAAACAAATAATACTGTTGCTGTTTCAAGGTAGCAATGTTTACGCTGTGCTTGAGAGCACACCCATGAATTATAATACCAGGCCGCTCATCGAACTGTAGAGCACATCATTTTTCTTTCTTTTTTAAGGCCAACACACAAATAAATACTTTAAAAGACCTATTGTACCCAATGCTCTCAAACAGGAAAAAGAGAAAACTGGTAGGCAGAACCAGGCTTCAACTAAATAGGCATGCCATGGAGGGATAGCATGTAAAATGCTTTTGGGTAATGGCAAAAAGGGCACTTTGCCAAGGCTTTCTCAGGGAGAACCACAACAAGTAATACACCCTTGTCCTGCTGCTTCCCATTCACGTCTACCATGGCATATCTATAAAAACCTTGGAAATGGTACTGTCTTAGGGTTAGGAGTTATATTGCACTGCTGTCTGGAAGGAGTTAAACTGAAGGTACAGTATGTATTGCTTTTTATATAGAAGTTAGCTTTAAATATTCTCTCTGGCTGGCAAACAAACTCAATGCCTCTTCATATATACACCAGGGCTATATATCAAATGAGCCTGTTCTGTGTACACTAAGCTACAGTATGTAGCTGTGCCTCTTTTTGCTGATTAATAAATACAAACGAATAAAGAGCTGCTATCTTACATTATATGCATTGTATATGTTACTTTAGCTATTCTGCATCACCTTTAAATTTACATAAGTTATTATTAAGAGCCGTCAAGTCAAATTAAATGATTTAAATTTTATGATTGTTGAAATTTAATTTATTCATCTTGTTGCTGGACATCCTTTTTCTTTTAAAATGTTTGTGATTATGATTAAATTGATCCAAGAAGGCATAAGATATTTTATTTCCACATCTTTAACATCAAATCATTCTCCTGCTGTCATAGCATGTTTTCTTCATATTTAGATGTAGTCCAATATTTTCACTCTTTTCTTTTACATTTGCTTCTACGGTTTCAATCTCCTCTTCCTTTGTAGCTACTAGTGTACTGGAATTTGCTTCATCCAACCTTGCTTCTCTTGTTGTATGTTCAAAGTATAGGTTTAACAAGCATGCTGCATTATGCAGTCTTGTCAAACTCCTTTGCCAATCTGCAATGTCTGTTTCCCCAATTTTGTACACGACCATGGCTGCTCGTGCAGTATAACGGCTTTTAGGAGTACAATGAGATGCTCAAGTACACCCATTTTCTTTTGTTACAAGACTGACAAAATCAAGTGTTTTGGTGTAGTCATGATGGACATATTGGGGGTTATTTATAAAGTTTGCGCTATGCATATATTTTTTTGCAAATGGTTGCATTGCCCATGTTTTCTCCTAAGCGCTAAAATATTGCACTGCTGTGCCAGTCTTTCCGTCCTTTGTGAATTCGCATTGTGAAAAAATATTTCCAAATGGCTCGCAAATGAGATGGGTGTTTGCAAGCGTGCAGGCACCGTGTGAGGTCATTGTGCGCAAAAATAGTGTTGACAGTAATTAAATTCCCAATTTGCGAAAACTGCTTTGCGAAATTTTTCTCTGCCACCAAAGTCGTGGGGTAACTCAAATGCAGAGTGTTTGCATATATATTCACAATTACAATAAATTCGCAATAAATATGCGCAGATTCACTGTGCAAACCAGTCTGCCCTGCACAAAGTTTATGAATGAATCAACTTTCTTCTTGTATTCCATGGCTTTTTTGACTAGCCTACGTGCATCAGCAGAAATCTTTCTTGTTCCTCAAGCCCTTCTGAATGCAACTTGTATGTCTGCCAATTTTCTTCCAGTGTAGGGCTCAAGTCTGCATTGAATGATCTTTATACTTCTGCCTGGATTTGACATATGTAAGGCATTTATAATAGTTTGCAAATTCTTTTAGGTTTCTTCAGTATTGGAATAAAATTGTCTTTTCCAATGAGTCATCTATTTATAAATTCCATCCTGATCAGTGCAATTTTGGTAAAACTGAGGACAAAATAATATCTACAGTAAATAAGCACACATAAGTAGTAATACAATACCCCATGGCAGTAAATATTATTCTATAACAATAAAAAAAATGATAAATTATTCATCACTAGTAACTTTTTTGATGATCAGAAGTTCCATGATCTTAATAATAAGATACGATTATGAGCCCATTTTCTTGTATCAGTGGTTCAAATGCCACACATAAATGTTGTCTATTCTCTTTACACATTTATTTGTTTGGGATAATCAGTTTATGAAATTAAATCAGTACCATGAAAATTATTTCTTTATTCAATAAAATGTATAATGGACTTTATTAAACTCCAAGACAGCACATACAAAGAATAAATTGCAGCTTTTAATTATTTAAGGGGTCAAAATAATATATGTGCAGAAAAGTTATTCTAGATGATTATATCTGCAATGCCTCAATATCAATGTTACGGAATTGATCTTGCTCTTTTTCTTTATCTTACAGACCACCAATACTGCAGAATGCACCGCTGAACTTTAATATCATATTTTTATCATTATATATGGTTCGCTGCTTGTATAATTACAAGGGTGGAAAGAGAACAACCTTGTCATTTCCCTGATTTGAGATACACTGAATATAGTAATTTCAACAGTAACATCTAGCAATATTTCATTTTTTATAGGTTTCTTTAAAACCAAGGCTCTTGATGGCTTTTAGCTAAATAATGTGTTTGCTTATCTCGTTATTTTTATAGCCAGATTTCTGAAGACACAAAATGTTTTATTCTGAGTAAATTAAGGCCACAATATATGACCTCTCAGTCACCTTGAACTAAATGGAAAAGTAAAACTGGCAAAATTATATATAAATACACATTTTTTAAAATTGTATTCATTCTTTGTACTAGTATTAATCATTCATGACCAGGCAAAGAGTGGTGAGGTGTCAAAACTATCCTAAAAAATCATTGACAATAAAAATGAAAATGATTTATTTTACAAGGATATTAATTTACTACTGGACCATTTGCCTTTAAAGCAGAAGTCTCAGTTTTATTGCAGCTCTGATTTGTTTGACCATCTTTATTAATTACTGAAGTCCCAATCTGTAAGACAATGAGACACATTTATTAATTGCCCCCTAAAAAATCCTTCCAAATTAAATATGTGCTATTTTGTAGCCGTAGATATTGTATGTTTATGCTTCTAGAGCATTTCATTTTCTGGTTTTAATGGTCCTTTCAGCGGATAATGCAGTTGTATATACAGGAGTATATGTCAATAAATATATACATTTAAACACGATATGAACGTCATAAAACATGCTTAATTCTACTGCAAATGCTTTGTCAAAAGCCAAATCAGTTAAAACTGCAGTAGGTATTTCCTTAGCAATACAAACTTGACATCAGGGCCAGGCCAAGGGGTAGGCAGGGTAGGCACAGGTACTGACCATGGGGGGCTTGGCCTGGGGAAATATTGATGGCTGCTGGGCTGGCACAGGTGGGGTGTTGGCTTGGCCAGAATTATGGCTGGGTTCAATGTTGGCTGGTGGCACAGGTACAGATCATGGGGGGCTTGGGCGGGCCTGCCGCCTTGGGGGAAATATTGATGGCTGCTGGGCTGGTACAGGTGTGGGCGTGTGCTTGGGCAGCAGTATGGCTGGGCTCATTGTTGGCTGCTGGCACAGATCATGGGGGGCTTGGGCTGTGGGGAAATATTGATGGCTGCTGGGCTGGAACAGGTACAGCTGAAGGTGTGGGCTTGGGCAGCAGTATTGATGGATATGGCTGGGCTCATTGTTGGCTGCTGGCACAGGTACAGATGGGGGGGGCGTGGGCCTGCTGACTTGGGGGCAATACTGATGGCTAATGGCTGCTGGGCTGGCACAGGTACAGGTGGGGTTTGGGCAGTATTGATGAATATAGGCTCATTGCCTGCTGGCACATGTACAGTTGGGGGGCACTGATCAGAACCCTTGCCTAGGGTGCCATACTACCTTGGCCCGGCCCTGCTTGACATTGTCTTTACCGTCATTTTGATATCATATGGCTGGAGCTACAGACTGAGTAAGGCAAGCCAAAGACAGCCAGGTCAATAGTTCTCCTCAACACCTCCTCTCAGGGCTGTCCAACTGGCAACCCTCTCTTCTGTGGCCCCCCACATGCACATGAGGCGTATGGATTTAAAGGAATTGTTCAGTGTAAAAATAAAAACTGGGTAAATAGATAGGCTGTGCAATATAAAAAATGTTTCTAATATAGTTAGTTAGCCAAAAATGTAATGTATAAAGGCTGGAGTGATTTCATGTATAACAAGTCAGTCAGAGCACTACTTCCTGTTTTTCAGCGCTCTTGGTTTACACTGACTGGTTGCCCTGGCTACCAGACAGTAACCAATCAGAGACTTGAGGGGGGGGGCACATGGGTCATTTCTGTTGCTTTTGAATCTGAGCTGAATGCTGAGGATCAATTACAAACTCACTGAACAGAAATGTACCATGTGGCCCCCCTTCAAGTCGCTGACTAACTCAGAGTTATAGAGCTGAAAAGCAGGAAGTTGGATTCTGGCTGTTTTATTAGACATCTGTTCACTCCAGCCTTTATACATAACATTTTTGGCTAACTAACTATATTAGAAACATTTTTTATTTTGCACAGCCTATTTACCCAGTTTTTATTTTCACACTGAACTGTTCCTTTAAGGGTATGTTTTAACATGACTTCAATCATTCACATATGGGTGATGAGAGATTTCCCTGCAGTGAGCACCAACCATTTGGTTTTTTGGTGTGCTAACACCATTATATGTGGATATGATCTTAAAAGTTCTTGTGTAACATGGGTGTGGTTTACAGTGGGTGTGGTTTAAAAGGGGGAGTGGCAAACACTGGCTTCCATTATCGGCCCTCCACCACATTGGCCAGTAAAATTTTGGCCCTTGGTACCACAGAAGTTGGACAGCACTGCCTCCTCTGATTAAGTGCCCAGTAGCACAAAACACATCAGGAGGGAGTGGCTGTAACATAAGGTAGGCAGACTGGGGGGAGACACTGCATTGTGATGTGTTGTTTTAAAATGTCTTGTAAGGCTCCACTAATGAGATTTGTATAATGGTTAAATTGCACTAATACATGTTTTAAGTGAGACACTGTGCATGCTTGCATTTTATAAAGTTACATTAGTTCACAGCAGCATACTGGACTGAATCATAGCAAAAGGACAAGAGTACTTATGCAAAGAGTTGGGGGCTTTCTGGTAATTTACTTTACAAAATGAAACTAGTAGCCCCCCACAAAAATGCCTGCAGAGAAAATTCAGCCCCCCCACCACCACCACTCCATATTTGTTTGTACTGACTGGACTGTAATCCTCCTGAAAACGCCATGCAACTTCTGCCCAAAGTTGATGCAAGATGCAGATTTTAAAAATCTCATGTCCTCCAGTGTTGAAAGCAATGGAAATATCTTCTCTGAAATATCATTTGGTGGGTGCCAGGAAAATTCTAACACTTTGAATGCATAATGCTGTTAATTAACGATAAATGTGTGAAAGCAATTTCATGCTCCCTATTTTGTGACAAAAGATTGGGAAAGTTCCTTTCATATTTTAGCATGGCAATGTATGCAAAATATATGCAAAGGGAGATCAATACAGAAATGGTTTGCTGAGATGGGAATGGAAAAACCTGACTGGCCTGCACACAGCCTTGACCATAACCCAACAGAACCCCTAAGAAAAGAATTGGCCCAGCAGATATGCGCTAAGCATGATAAACCAGCATTAATGCCCCACTACATTAAACACTGGTTTAATGGAACCAACTGCTTTCCAATATCGAGTGGATAGCCTTCCTAGAGAGTAGATAGAGGCCCAACTTCATATTAATACCCTTAGGGGCACATTTACTAAGGGTCGAAGTGAATTTTCGAATTTAAAAACTTAGAATTTCGACTCATTTTTGGGTACTTCGACCATCGAATAGGCCTAAATTCGACTTGAAGTAAAAAAGTTCGACTTCGAAAATCGCCACCTTAAACCTGCCGAATTGCTATGTTAGCCTATGGGGACATTTGGCTAAGTTTTTAGAAGTCGGAGTATAATTGTTCAATTGATCGATTAAATTGTTCGATTCGAAAGGATTTCATCGTACGATCGAACAATTTTACTTCGACCGAATATGGTCCTTGATAAATCTGCCCCATAGTATTACTATTACTAGATGTTGGACATGCAGCGAATCAAATACTTTTGGCCAAACAGTGTACCCTATATGAAACCCAAACAAACCACAGGTGAGTGAACCCCAGTAAAAAAAACAGGGAAAATGTTGCACTTGTTTGTAACTTCAAGCTTAAAGGGGTGGTTCACTTTTGAATATGAAAAAGAAAGTAATATATTTGTGGTTTTGAGTTATTGAGCTTTCAATTTAACAGCTCTCCAATGTCAGCAATCTGATTTTAATAATATAATGTAATATGAATAGGTGAGGGTCTGAATTGAAAAAAAGAGTAATAAAAGTAGCAATAACAATACACATATAGCCTTACAGAGCATTTGTTTTTTAGTTGAGGTCAGTGACCCCCATTTAAAAGCTGGAAAGAGTCCTGGAGCTATAAATGGAGGGGCTGCACGACAAGGGATCCAAATGACCAGCATCAAAATTACACTGGTTTATGCTTAAAGACTGACAGAATCAGATGTAGCTGTGATTGGGTGAGAAGGAATGAGTTAAGGCAGGGTAAATCTGGGATGTTGTGGAGACATATGCAATGTCAGGGGAACAAGCAGTTAAATTCCTTATCTTCTGAGCAGGTAGAAACATCCCCCCTCAAACCCAATTTTGGCATATTTTTTTAAAATGTCAGTTTCTCTTTTTTTTTTTGCCTTATTTATTAATGCACTTTTCCAAAAATCTTGTTTGTAGAAAAACACTGAAAAAAATTGTGAAAAATACAAAATCCATACAATTTTTTGGATTTTCCACCTGAAAACACCGTAATCTACGGGTTATTGCGAGAAACCCAGCGCAGATAAAAAATGTTTGGGACTTCTCCCATTTACTTACAGTATATAAATCTTTGACAGGTCTGAGATGCCGCATTTTCGGATTCTGACTTTTTCCATACTCGCGGGATAATAAATCCCGAAAAAAAATTGTGTTTTTTTTCCCACTAAAAATTTGGATTTTATACTAATAAAACACGATTTTTTTTGGGTTTTTGGCATTCAGGGTTTAGTTAATAACTTCCTACATGTATATTTCTAACTTACAGGCGAAGTGTACATAGTTCATATAAACAATCTTTCATCCGATGCCACAATTTGTTTATATATAATATAAACTTCTATTATCACAAGCACATTAAAATAAAATCTCGTCATTATTTCATGAGATACAGGTCTCATTTAATATAACTGGGTACTCGTGTTGTCTCCTGAGTGGTGACATTTCTAGCGAACGATCTATTAAAAAAATTAATGCAATCAGCTTCTCTTCAGAATCATAATAAATAGAACCAGAAAGCAAACATGCACCCACATATAATAATACAATACATCTTTAAAAGAAGAACGAGTACTTGAAGGATATTAAGCAGTGACCAAAGGTGAGCCAGCTACATTCTTTAAAGCATGGTCAAATTGTGCAGCATAAATTTGATTTAAATGGATTGAGTTCTATGTATATAACAAACATACACAATGTATGCTACTTTCATTTTCAACTATCTTCTCCTGCCAGTATCATATTTTCTGTACCCCCTTTCCCACTATGTATGTAATATATAAGTGAGGCAATGCAATGGGGGCCTGAACCTTAGCTTTATATTAGCATCAGATGAGATGGGAATATATGTATAGAGGAACTACACACAAAAACCCTGATCCTTTGCCCCTCTTCAAGAAAACAAGGAAAGAATTCCTCATTCAACTGCACACGAGGAGGAGCATGACTAAATGCCTCCAACAGATGGGCACAGGGCCGGAACTAGGGTAGGCAAAAGAGGCAGCTGCCTAGGGCGCAACAATGGGGGGGTGCTGGGTAGGTACCACTTCTGCCCAGGTCTGGACTGAGATTCAAAATAGGCCCTGGCATTTGAGGTACACAGAGGCCCAAACAGGCCACACAGCAGCCCAAACAGCCCCCACCAGCCCAATATATCGTGGTTGTCTATGGAAACTTACAGCAGCCCCTCTGCATTTGCCAGAAACCACAGATTGCCAGTGCGGGCCTGCTTCTGCCTACCCCTAGATTGGACTCACCTGGCACTAGATTTGCATGAACGAAGGGGGGGGCGAACTGGCTGGCTGGACTGCCTCTGTATGGGCATCAGCTCCTGCCTACGAAATCTACACCCTATGGCGGCACAGTAAATGAAGCTCGCAACAGCTTGTCTCAAGCTCACGTAAAAGTTCAGTTCCAGGCTTATTAGCTTGGAGATTGATTTCTGATCTCCAGTAGCTGCTATTAGAGTGTGGTTTGCTTGGTCTGTTCGAAAAGCCCTTTAAGATCATAGAAGAAAGTATTATGTTTCCCGGCAAAATTACTGAGCATATAAATCAGCATCGGTTTATAGCGTTAATTCTACATAAGATTCTTTTCATTTCGCAGCCTTCTGCACTTGCACATCAAAGTAAATTGTTCTGCTTTTGTTTTTAAACGGTTTATGGGCAAGCTGACCTAGAATAATTGTGTATGATATTTACAGAATATATGAATGCAGTATGCTTACTGCATACACAAGTACCTTTCTCCACAGCTTCAGCTTGTATTAAAAGGCTCATATATTTCACACAATATAAATAAAATTTGGAAGGAGATCAATTCTGTCACTTAGTGAGTAGTACTAATTCATTGCTGGTTATATTAGACATGAGCATGGACTTCATAAAAAGTAATAGGCTATAGTGCTAAAGTGTAAACGGACAAAATCATTTTATATAAACACTTAAAAATGTTGGATATTCTCACGAAAAAAGGGGAAAACTGGGATGTTGAGCCCTATACCTGAGGGAAGACCAGCTAAATGAGAGGTGGGCAAATGAATTTGTGCAGCAACCATCCTATACTGTGATCTGAGTATTTGGTGCAATCTGGCTCCCAGTATGTCTGGCCAAAACACTGGCACATCCATCTCTAGAGAAGAGTAATGAGCAATCTGGAAATGGAGGGTGCAGCTACTGTTTTACATTGCCCCTATAATCTGAGCAGCTGGATAGTGCAACCTCGCTCCTGATACTTTTTAAAATGAGTTACTGGATATTAGACGTGTGTTTTGGCTAGCCCCCACTTTAGTTTTTAACCCTTTCCTGGTCAGCGACATAGAATCTTTGCTTCTGACAATAACAGTACAGCGTGCAAGGTCACAGAGATGGTTTCTTTGTTATTCTATAGGGCCAAGATGATCCAGTTTGCAGCTGCAGATTACGGCTTCAATTATTTCACCTCCAGCACAGCTAACTGCACTTAAGCAAGCTCCAGCCACTCTGAATTTGTTGTACTGGTGATGAGGCACTAACTTGATACACCAAGTTATAACAAATATGTAGATACATTTACTGGGTATTTACTGGGGGAAAAGTGTACTTTTGGACAGAAGCTGCACTTTCTATTCCCTTTCCAGCAAATAAGAGAAGAAACACCAGACACACTATGCAGATAATCTTGTGATTGCAAAAGTCTCCTGCATATTAAATTGCCTAATAAACAGAAAGAGCTGCATAGCTTAGAGAGCTCTCTTGTGCCATATATTGGAAGCTGCTCTAAAATACAGCCACATTATGTAACATGCAAAATTGACTTAGGAGAGCACTGTATTTATATTTCAGAGACCTCACTTCACCTTTGCTTTGTTTATAAACAGAGACAGCTAGCAATAGTGATTGGATCATGGCTAGGGTTGTCATTATTTAAAATGATACCTGGTAGTATGGAAAAAGATAACAGGGAGTAAGGTTATTTTTTTCCAGAAGGGTCATGCTGCATATGAATATTCTGTAAATATCATACACAAGGATTTTGTTTTCCTATAAACCTTTTAACAACAAACTCAGAATAATTATATTGATATACAAAAGTGCAGGAGGCTACAGACTGAATGTAGAGTTAAAGCTATAAACAGATGTTGATTTATATGTCCAATAAATTTGCAGAGAAACAATGTTTTGTACTATGATCTTAAAGGGCTTTTGAAACAAGCAAACCGCACTCTAATAGCCACTTTGGAGACCAGAAATCAGCATCCACGTTGCAGAGACAGATTTGGACATTTACGCAAGCTTGGGACAAGCATCATTTACTGCACTGACACAGGTCATAGAATTTGGCAATTCTATCCATGGCCCAAACTATTATTGCAATCGAGAATTTAGTGTATACAAATTTAAAAACATTAGTATACAAAAGATAAATATGGAGGGGTCTAATTATTAAAATTCTCATTTATGTCTAAGAAATATCAAAATGTAATGTGTCCTTTCACATACTGAAAGCAAACAAGTCTATATCAAGGTATCAATTAGAATAAAAAGGAAAATTGTGCCAAGCATACCCATTAGATATGGAATATAATATGGAATATAATATGAAGAAACAAAGCTTTGCATTCGCGACCCTAGCTTTGTGGTTATGAATAATAGCATGAGAGTACAAGGCATTACACATGGAATAGTGATTAAAGCATCATTCTTTGAATAAATGTAGAATTATACATACACGGTCAGTTCCAATTATGTTGTTTATTGCATCTTCTTATTTGTAGTGTAATTACATTTCATTTCTAATGAATATCAATAAAGCATCAGAGGTTTAGAGTGATCTTGTCATATGGCCCCATTTATATAATCGATGTCTGTTCTAAAATATTGCCCAGAGATCACCAAGTGGCTATGAGATTTACTACAAGTTCTAATTAACAAGGACAAAAGGCATTTTATTTAGTCTCTTAATTAAACTAAGCCAATATTTATAGATTCGGGAGCACTAAAGTAGTGGGTGGTGATGGGCACGCTCTCACTGAACAGATAAGTAGACTTTACAAAGGACATAAACTTGGAAAGCAATTAACAAGCTTGTATTAGCTAACATGGGCAATTTTACAATGCCCTCTATGGGAGTTGCTTGTGTCTGCAAAAGAATCCTTGAAATTCCAAAATAATTCTAGAGAAGCCCTCTATCCACCTATAAACAGGTTATGCTTTTTATTTCTGGCTGAATAACAACTTCCCTCATCTTTAGTTTTTCTGCAGTTAAAATTGTATTCCAATTTCTAATAAAGGCTTAAACAAACAGGAGCTATGAAGAGCTTTAATTAATCTTAAATGCATTATAAAATAGGTGTTGGCAATCAGTTGTGTTTTTGAGTAGCTTTCATTGTACACATATTGCTTTTAATGTACTAGCACAAGGATTCTTCAGTTAAGCGTTTCAGATTACAACAGCATGTACCGGTATATGCTCAGTGTGTGTACATAACTTAAAGGCGAACCACCGCTTTAGCTAACAAATGGGTCACTGACTCCTTCTAAAACAAATGGTTTGTAAATTACTAATACATAGAAAGTGCTTCTTTTTATTACTAATCTTTCAATTCAGGGCCTCTCCTATTTATACTCCTGTCTTTCATTCATATCAGTGCATGGTTGCTATGGTAATTTGGAACCTAGCAACCAGATTATTGAAATTTCAAACTGGTAAATTGCTTAATAAAAAGCTAAATAACTCAAAAAACACAAATAAAAAATTGCTCAGAATATCACTCTCTACATCAAACTAAAAGTTAAAGTAAAGGTGAAACCCCCCTTTAAACTTTGGTACACGTTTGAAATTGTTGGCTGGAAGTTGATGCAGTAATGTGAAAGACGCCAGAAGAAGCAATATTGACTCATGTGGCTACTAATGACAAACTCCTGACTCAATTTATAAAAATGTCTTACAACTCTGATTAACTTAAGCTATACCTACAGTATTTATCACTGGTAGGTCAATGGGTTGTCTGGTGTAGCAGTACCGCCTAACAATTAACTACTCAGGAACATACATGTATCAATCATGCAACTGCTACAGTAATGCTGCTGTATTTGTGCTGGTGTTCCTTAAAACATGAATAAATTACTATGTACTGTATCTGAATTATAGCTTATTTGCTGTACTTACTCGAAGATAAAAACTAGTCAGACTAAAATTTCATTAAACAAAATCTGCTCCCTTGCCAATTCTTTTTATTATAAGTGATGTACTTTTGTCTTTCTATTGCCAAAAGAACCTATGATCTGCTAAGGCAAACAACACTGGCCTACATTAAAACTTACTTATTTCCTGCTCTAAGTACCTAGAGTAATTTCTTCTCAAAATAAAGAGAAAGCATTTTAATACACTCAAGGTTAAAGAAGGCCATTTACTTTAATCATAAAATATCTTAAATTATCTGTTAACTCCTACACCATCACACTACAAGGGAAGTCATTTTAAACCTGAATCCATAAGGTGGTCTAATTTTGTCCCAAGTGTGTAAAGCAACAGATATTTGTGACTATTGTAAGAATTCTATGTTCTGATATATGTGGTTTTGTAACATGCAAATTGGTAGTGTCTTGCAGAGCTATGTGTTCAATCATTATGCGAACCTGTTATCTTAGACCTATATTAGTTACAGCCCAAGTCTGTTCACCTTTCTCCTTGGCAGTGCTGGAACACAGCATTTTGGGCAAAATATATCCTCACCCCCCCCCCCCCACGGTGGTGCCTTACAATGAAAGCCCTTTTGTAGCATATGCCATAATAATGTTACAAATCATAGATTTATACAAACCCTGTTTAAAAAAAAATACTTTCAAATTACTCCACTTTTACACACTGTCTTTCATAATGTAAACCCAATGCAACACTTTCACAAACATATTCATATAGTTACAAAAACACAACTTCATATGAATGTAAAAAAATCATAAGGCCAACACTATTTTACAACTCTTGGCTCTCTCTTTCTTTATACTTTAGGGGGCAGATTTATATCACACCTCAACTCAACACAGCTGGAGACCGTTCTAAATCGAATATTTGCCACCTTCGATTTGAAATTTTGGGTTTTTTGCATTCGATCAAACATTAGACGTTCAAGTTTTTTCATAAATAACCTCCCATTTGAGTTGTGAGCACATTCAAATTTATAAGTGTTTAAAAAAAATTTCACATAACTGTTACATTTGACCTTTTATAAATCTGCCTATAGGAGTAACTCAATACAGAGGATGGAACAAAGATCTCAACATACATAAGGCATGGCTTTTGGTTTCTAAGCAGAGAGTAGCTGCAATGTTCTGAGAATGCTCCTGGTGTAGTGATGCTGGCTAACTCCAGCTTTGCTTAAACCCTTCCCATCTTCAAAGATTACCTTCTTTGGGCACAAAGTAGATCTCTATAAAAATATATTGCATAAAACAGCTCACATGTAAACCCCTGCTTCATGTAAATAAACCATTTTCATAATAATATACTTTTTTAATAGTATGTGCCATTGGGTAATTATAAATAGAAAATTGCCATTTTAAAAAATAAGGGCCTCCATAAAATGGAGTCTAAGGGAGAAAGCCTTTCTGTAATTCAGAGCTTTCTGGATAATGGGTTTCCAGATAACAGATCCCATACCTGTACAAGTATTACATAGAGAATATTTTAAGCAGAGCTTTTGTGATGGTCCATATAACCTTGAATGAGTAATCCACTATGTAAACAAGTAAGGCTGAAGAAAAAAAACTCAACCAAAGTTGTAAAGCTTGTTACATTTGACCCTTATGTTGTTCCATTAAAAAGCATCTTATTATATGCATTATATATAGTTTGCAATAATGAGGCTTTAATGTAAGATACTGTGCATATTACACACATTACTGATTGTCAAAGCCCTATATATATTATGTGCACAAATAGGCAGATGAAAAGAAAGGGGAAATTACCAAGTGATTTGTTTTTTTTCTTAATTTGCTTTCTATAACTCAGTGTGAGTTCTTAATGCATTTTGTTTGTAACATGGATGTGTGTGCTTATATAACACATTTCTCCCACTGGACTTAAAGCACTTTACAGTAAATAGAATTACCATCTTAAAAAAATTAAGAATTCTATGCTGGGAGACAAAGTGACTTTCCCAAGGACAAAGCGGAACTGACTGAAACTGGAATTAAGTTTTCTATTCAAAACATGGCATTAGAAAAGTCTGCAGTCCTATAGATAACCTCGCAACTCCTCAGCTTTACAACTGTGCTTCACAACTTTTGTCTTGTGGTTTGTTTGAAATGCAACAGGTTCTTGGTCGAGAGTACATTAAAACGGTTTCTAGTTGGATTGTATAAATATAACACTATGAATTCAGATCCCAATGTACAGGAAGACAATTCTGTAAAATGAGGATTAACATTACCTATTGAATAATTCAGCATTAGTCCACATTGGTAGCCACCCATAACATATAGTTTACCTTAGCAAACGGGCCACTATTTAATCTCACATCTTTAAATCTCAAAGCTTCTTCTACTGCATACGGTGACTTATTATACATACTGGTTTGGTTCACAGTAATAAAAACACCCACAAAATACCCAAAATTAAAGTTTCTTTCCGTGGGATAAAGCTTTCCTTATCTAGTACATTAAAACTTACTCAAAAAGGCTGAGAAATAATAATAATGTAATAATAATCATTATAACAGAAATGTCTTTGGGGAGCACAAAGAGTTTAAATAAATGACAATTAAAGTGCTTAAAATACATATAGGGAAATAATTCCTTTAATTCAAACTTTTTGGGTATTGGGAGATCTCATATTTGTATCTCCAATAAATAAAATCATATTAACGGCTTGGCTAGCCTATACTAGTCCACAAACGAATATGTAGAAACCTTTATTTTGATATAACAAATAAACAAAATATGGAAATCGAAGGTACGAAACTGAGAAATAAAGACACAGAGAATTGAACGGATAAGGTTTAATATGCAATCTTTATTGCTTAAGTTTACTTTTTGATTCAGTTATTTTTCATTTATGAATGTATTGTTTAATATGCCTGTATATCACCAATGATTATAATATAAGCACTCCCCTCTGCCTAGGAGAGCATTAGAATGCGACATGAGAAAAAAAAACATAAAAAATTCTGTTTACCCGACACTGTGTACAGAAATATAATAAAAATATTTTAAAAGAAATCATATTAATGGAAAAAATTACAATATATACAAGAGTCATGTGCAACAAACAACAGACTGGAGCTGCATGTAGGGTCTAGTTCAGTCTAGATAAGGAAGGCAAATTAATTTCTCTGATAAATGTGTAAAATGTATTGTTATAGACACTTGGCAAGTATTTTTAAAAAGCATTCCAAACTAAAATTATATAATTTACCTTTGCAGATTGATATATTGGTGATCTTTCAATGATTCCCTCAGAGATTTGAAACCCAGTATTTATGACAATACAGAGAACTGGGCTGGGATTATATCAATAGAAATATTACGTTGAACATTTAAATAATAAAGGTATTCTAGAAAATCTTGTTCTCCATAAACATCCAAGTAATTTTGCTACAGGGTGGAGGCCTCCGTGGCACCTAAAGAGGTGTAAAAACGTTGAAAGTCCTCTAGTGTAGCTTTGGCTATATCACAAAGAAGGTATAAACCACAGAAAAGGGAGTTCTGCTCACACAATATCAATAAACAACAACTTTTAGATTTCCTCATTTCCTATTCAGACATTATCATCATCTATTATTTATAAGGAAACAACACAATCTGCAGCATTATGCATGAGGGGGCAGTAAATACATACTGTACAAGAACAAGAAGGTCCCTTTAGTACAAGCTGACGACGTACAATTAAACACATTGTATAAAACTGGAGTCCCAGGTGCAAGAAACTGTTCTACTATAAAAAGGACAAACAACAGGCAATGGCTAGGAAGTATGAAAACATTCTCCTTATAGTTCAGCTTTCCCAGACAAAGGGCAACAAAGCAACATTCAGTAGCCAAATTGATGGCATAATTGTATTATCTACTATCAATCACAGTTACAGAGACATGCCATCTGTGTGAATCTTAGAATACTATTTACAGACATTACATTATAATTCTATAGTAGGGATAAAATGATCCAACTTATATTAAAATCTCACTATGATATCTTCATCAAGATTTTTTTTTATTATTAGACCATTTCATTTGTAGAAATTTGTTTAACAACCAGCAAAAGAGTTTTTGATGAGGCTAAAAAGTTTTCGGAAAGACATTTTGTAAAAACCATTGATTTTGATGAATAAATTACTGCAATAGAATACGGTCTGGTTAAGGTGATACAGAAGCCTCTATCTAAGAAGCTGTACCTTATCACACAGCTTTCGATGCAGCTGGGAGTATGGAGAGGTTTGCTTTTACAGAGGGTGTCTCAGTGGACTGTCAATATGTTTGACAGTCTCATGTGAACCAAAAGTAGATTGTGACCTTCAAAAACAGTTTAGTGCAATACATTACAAAATAAATAGATGTTTAACTTAAAACAATAGACACAATTATTATTACACCAGGCATAGCCTAGAGCTCAAGTTCAGTATATTTCAGATATACTGAAAAAAAGAGAAAAATCACACAGCAGATTAACCACACAGCAAAACATTGTTCTTGTGATAAGGAGAGACCCAATCTTGTGCTATACATTTGTATATTTCTTGACATGCCATATCCAACTCAGCACATAGATTTAGATGTGGAAGTATAGCAATTAGATATAGGAATTGAAGTGCACTGGTATTGCAAAGGCTCCTTAATTTTTGCCACAAGCTTCATTAATTTCAGTGACCTGTACGTGCTATGCATGCCACATTTATGAGTTTAGCTTCTCGGATATTCCTATTCACAGCCTGAACTTTATTTATATGTGCTTGTGAAACCTTCCTTTATTTTACCGGACTACTAATATTTAGGGGCAGATTTATCAAAGGTCGAGGTGAAGTTTCGAAGTGAAAAACTTCGAATTTCAAGCTATTTTTTGTGTACTTCGACTAGGGAATAGTCATACTTCGATTTGAATTTGAAAATACTTTGAAATTCGAAGGTTGAATTTTTTTTTAAATACTTTCTCTTTAAAACTTCGACAATTTGCCACCTAAAAGCTGCCGTAGTTCTGTTTTAGCCCATGGGGGACCTCCAAGAACCTGTATAGAGGCAATTGGGGGAGTTTGGGAGATCGAAGGTCGAAGTTAAAAAAACTTCGAATCGAAGTACGATCGTACGATTCGAAGCACGATCATACAATTGGAAGTAGGCCGAATTCGGCCAACTTCGACCCCAAAAAAACTTCGACCTTCATTCGATTGGTCTTTTTAAATTCGAATTTTGAAGTTTTTTTTTTTAACTTCGACCTTTGATAAATATGCCCCTTAGTGTTTGAGTACAACATCTTGGTTATACTATGAAGTATGGCAATTCCAGTTTAGAAAACTCAGATCATTTAGTACCTGCAAAATAATTCTGAATGCCTAGAGGAGGTATAACAACTAGGATGGTCTTATAGTAACACTATGCTCATATTAAACGGTCCATTATACAGCCAAAAGTGTCTCCCTGTCATACACCTGCCTGTCCAAGATCTCATTGTGATAACATTTTTAATATGCTATCTGCAGTTTTTGTTAAACCTCAGTTTATAAAAAAAAGTAATACTTTAATTTAAAAAAAGTAATACAAAAGAGTTTGCAGTAACACAATCTGTATAGTTTTATATAGATCCCTTTTAAGAACAAATTTTGCATGCTGCATTAGGCTCCATGTGGGGTAATGTTGTTTTTATAAAGATGTTTCAATAAATATAGTTTTTATACAGCATGACTATAGAGAAATTTTTGGATTTTGTTGCATTCAATTGGTGCTAATAGACATAACTGAGATAAAACTTTAGAAAGATCAGCCTCTGGCATCCACTCTCCTGTGTATCAATGACCATGACAAGACAAATTGCTGTTTAAACATCCTGTATTTGCCAGAAGGGTATACTAAAAAGCTAAAGCACTTTAATGAATCCCTTTACTACTCAGCAATGCACTGCAATCTCTGTAGTGGTAGAGTGTTTGTGTAATGTGCAATTTAAATCCACCACGAATTGTAGTCTTCACAGCTACAGTAGTGCTATTAATAACATTCATTCTTTATGTAATTTTTATCTGTGGTTGAATGCATACATTATTGTAATGGTGAGTTAAGAAACAACTCTCCCAGAAACAATATTTCTAGATTACTAGCCAATTAAGCTCTCTACTGCACAGTGCAACATTTGCTCTATATTACCAATAGCAAACAACTGATGGTGTCAGTGCAAGTCCAGTCCTGGGGTTAATCTAAGATTGAATATAGAAATAAATTCCTTATTGGACATTTATTTTTTGCACACATCTCAAACCATATTGGCTCTCTGCATTTACTATCTGATGTGACATATCCTTGAGCCCTTATTGGCATCATCATTAATTGCTCACTATTTTAAACCGTTTCCCTAACTTCTGGCTTCAGCATTCTTTTCTAAGAATCCTCATCATGTAACCCAAACTTTCATAGATTTGTCCCGTATATGAATATATTAACCTGTGTATCTGATCTTGCCCTGCCCCTGGATCTGCTTTAACTAAGCTTGCCCTAATCTCAACCCAAATATGTTGCCTCATTTTTTTGTGACTGTCCACTATGTTTTCCACTTCACAAACTCCATTCAGCCCTGTCTGTCCTGCAAGTCTGTCTTGCATTCTGCAAGCTCTGTCATGTGCTTTGCCTGCTCCATTTCCAGCCTGTTCCTTGATCTCCTTTTGGGCTCAAATTGCCTAAAAGGACTCCTCATCAGGTCAATCCCCAGTTTCTGGTGAATATCCAGCTATTTTTAGAGTAATCCATGACATCTATCACATGAGGGGGAAGAGCCATTTTGAGAAGGATTTCTTGTGAACTGTATGAGATCAGGGATCCCCAAACTTTAGAACCCGTGAGCAACATTTAGAATTAAATGGAGTTGGGGAGCAACACTTGCATGAAAAATTTTCTTGGGGTGCCAAATAAGTGCTGTGATTGGCCATTTGATAGCCTCAATGTGGATTGCCAAACTCCATTGAGACTCTGTTTGGCAGTACACCTGGTTTTATACAACCAAAATTTGCCTCCAAGCCTGGAATTCAAAAATAAGCTCCTGAAGCTAATATGTTTTGAGGCCACTAGGAGCAACATCCAAGGGGTTGGAGAGCAACTTGTTCACGAGCTACTGGTTGGGGATCAATGGTCTAGATATTGCATCAGATTTTGGGTTATGTATGATGTACAAACTATTTTATGATTATTTAAGAATGGAGCTTCTTCACTAACGTCCTTTTGGCTACTTATTAAAGCTACATCCAATTGTATTTAATATTTGACAGCTCACAATTGTAACTCATCATTTCTTATTCCAGCAGATAATTCCAGACAGACAGTTTACTCTAATTTATAATTAGCACCAAGAAAATTTAAATTTAGAATCACCACTACCAGAAAATATAATTTTTGTTTCATTGCAAGCGCACCTGTTGGGAAATGTTTCCTTAGTGCATCATATAGAGAAAACTATTTTATGCGTTTAGTTGTCAATGAAACCTAATTGGCTCTTGCAGAAAATTTGCACAGCATTTTAACAGCAGTTTATGTAAGCATAAATATCGCTTAACAAAGTGTATTGCTAGAAATGACAAGCTATGCACAGGGCTTACAGTACTATGGCTCAAAAGTAGCTATTATTCCTGTGCCCTGGGCTATGGAAATGCTTAGAGGGGTGCAGTTGTCTACTGCATAGGGTGTGTGGCATTGAATCTGCATTAGATGAAAGGCAAAATACACCTGCCAGGTCTAACTTTTAAAGGAATATAAGGATTGTTGGCCAACCACACTTTACTCAATTGTTGCTGGTCTCCAAATACCTGCATTCATTAACACAAGTTAAAACATGGTGGGGGTTTAGGGTGTTATTCTTAAAATAGCTAGATATAATATTTTCTGAATATTCAGTGTGAGCAACATGCGCAAGAATCCTCCATTGAGAAATCCACCTGATCTCTATATCTAGGCTATGCAGAATGTACATGTTACATGCCTAATCCCTTAATCTTTAAAAGAGAACTGTATTTAGAACTCATATTGGACATAATTCCTTCAATTCAGACTTCCATGTAGTATTGATTGGCCATATTAGTAATGCAAATTACTGCTGCAGTCTGATCTTTCAGAGTGATAACACTTCTTTTGTAATTTGCATTGCACAAGTCTTGGGGGATCAGACGAGCACGTTCTTATCGGTTAGGAACGCTAGTTCAAACTCCTGCTCCACAGCTGATCCAGTTCTGGTATTATAAAAGTTTAGGGGGTAAAGTAAATTAAACGAAGTAGTGTAGCTACCCAAAATATTATCCTTGCGTATGCACTTCTTGTGGTGAATACAATAATGGGCAGATTAATCAAAGGTAAAATTTAGAATTTGTGAATTTTTTTTACTCTTATAAATTCTAATATACTCATAACTTGAATGGGAAATTATTTAAGAAAACATTCGAACGTCTAATATTCGATCAAGTAGTCCAGACCCAAAAATTCTAATCAAATTCGAATCAAGTTTTCCCTCCAAAAAAAACTTGAATGTCAGGAAGGCAATTAACATATTCAAATGGTTCAACTGACCGCTGCCATTAACTTGTAAATGAACTCGGCAGGTTTTGGGGTGGCGAAAATTGTAATTAGAACCGATTCCTTGGTGGAGCTGTGAAAATATCCACATTCAAATTTACATTCAAATTGGGGGATTGAAAAGTGTGAATTTTGACACCAAAAACCAAATCAAATTTTCTATTCGGCCCTTAATAAATCTGCCCCTAAGTGTAATCATCTATGGTAGCACACAGTTACAGAATGAGGTTTAAGAAGTTATGTAAGGAGCAGATGGACAGGGATGTGCATCCTGCAGTACTACAGCTGTTGCTGAACTGCATCTCACAGAAACCAACCTGCCTGTAAGAGATAATGTATCCTTCTTCCATGCACCTTTATTTGTTATTATATCATGAGGGCTATATAAACCATTTTAGTTGCAGTGATTGAAACCAGCATGGCTCCACTATTCAGATAACTTAACCTGACACCCCTGCTGACAGAATGCTATTTTATTTGCTTCTGAATGGGAAAAAACACCTCAGTCATAAAATGCAAGATATTGCTTTATATCAAGTAACAGGGTAATTGAAATACCACAATAAATGCCAATGAGCTTTTGCTTTTCTTCTTTTTAAAAGGAAGGAAGGAACTGGAGGCTTACTTATGCCACCTTCCTTGATAAATATATGCATGTATTTTAAAGAAAAATACCAAAATATACCAAAAAGATGGGCTACCCATTGGAAAAAGAGGTGCAAGCAGATTAGTATTTTGTTTTACAAAGCAACCCAAATTGTGCTAAACTGTGCCAAAAAGTTAACACAAGAGCTAGGAATTCCTCCACATGTGTAAGCTGCTAGTGTTTGAATCTTTACTTTCAGCCTATCTATTCATATTTTTTGCATATCCATATCTCCATGATGCAGAACCAAGGTATTTATACTTGTACTTGGATCTAGAATAAGAAGTGCTACCTTTTGTCATATCACTTAGTTAACTTTTATAGCATGAATATTTTTATGTCCTTTAGTCTTATCCTCATGATTCACACAGTCCGATGTCAAGCCTATTCTTAAAAAGGCCATGCTTGACCCATTTTGTCCAACTAACATCCCATGTCCTTTCTACTGCTAGCATGTAAAATCCTAAAATGTATTGTTATCTGGTATTACCCATAATCTCTGGAACTCTATCTTGGTTTCAAACTGTACACTCTACTTAGTCATATATAATAAAACGTTCAAATGATTTCCAGGCTGCCAAACCCAAATGTTACTTTTCTGTTCTAACCCATCCTAGATTTATAATCTGCATATAAGAATGCTAACTTCATTCCCCTGGTATCTGTAAGAAAGATAAATCTTGGTTCTCATCATAAAGGGGAACTATTGCGAAGATGAAAATTTAATACAAGCTTCCTCATACTTAGTCTCCCTAATTCCTACTTATCCCCTTTCAAGTTTTAAACTCTGCTGCTAGAATGTTCCCCTTCTGACAAGAGAGAACAGGCTCCTCCACTGTTGAAACATTTACAGATCTACCCAACAAGCAAATAGTAACTTACAAAATCTTTTGAATTATTTTCAAAGCCCTTCTACACTACCACTACACCTATTTACTGGTGGCTCATGTGTTCCTCTCACCGCACACATTTCCATTGATGTATCCCAACTTTTTTCTCTTGCTCCTACCTACCTCGTCCTGGCTGCAGGCTGGGTTTTGTGGTTACACTAGGATACACATAGTATTTACTGAAACTGGAATTGATCAAATTTTTATTAGTAAAACAAAGTCCATCTAACTCCCATCCTCCAATTTAACTCTTATCAAATAATCAGCTCAAAAAGTTGGTGCGGGAAAAGACTTGATAAAATTGTATGAAAATGCAGATCCTACAACTTTTTCGAATTTGCCAAATCATACGATTTTATTGCTGCGACTTTTTTATTTTATCCAGACCAGATCATGATGTCAAGAAACATCTTCAGGGACATCTGCTATTGACTTCTACAAGACTTCCAACAGTAGTGGTGTGCGGGTTGAGAAAAACACAACAGACCCGAACCTGCTCACACCCAGCTTCTCCCCTCTATTTGTAGACCAAACCTGCCGTTTATGTCACACAAGGGATAGGCGCCTATAAATCTGAAAGCCTGCAACCCGCAAATGGTGTGCAGAGATGGGCTCAAACAAACATAACCCGCGGGTATCGGGCCGGTGCACAAATCACTATTAAGACAGGTTTTAGCTGGAGTGTTTTTGTATTTTTAGCAGCTTTGGAGTATAATGCATCTCTAAAAATTAAAGTTTTTAAAATGATATTTTCCCCTTTAAGAACTCGGCCAGAAAAAAAACCGAGCTTTGATAAATAAGCTTCATAGTATAAAACAGGCTTCAATGAAGGTAGTTAGCCAAGGAATTGTGCTTTACCAGCTAGTCATACAGCAGTTTAATGGTATTGGTATTCATTTGGATAATTGTTTTTTTACTACACCAAAGTAAAGATACAAAAAAGTTTAAAAAAACACAAAGTGTGAGGTTTTTTGGTAATAAAAAAAGACAAGTGGGACACGTAAAACTACAAAGAAATTTAAATTTGTTGCTGATCAATATACACTATAACATTACAAAAACTAAAAAAAAAAAAGCAGGATAAAAATTTGCCTTATTGTGTGGCAAGCAGAATTCATTAGATTAGGCTTTTTCATTCGAGAAGCACTTGAATTCATGGAGCATGTTACTTTGTTTCCAAAAGCTTCTATTAATTTTATAAATATCCTAAATAGGAGGAAAGAAGTTTAATGCAATAACAGGATAGCTCGGTAAACCTTTTATTGCACACTACATCTTGCTTAGTTTGCTAATAAAACTCATAAAATCCTCAGCATGAGTTGGGGCTGGATAAATCTCCATGATTCGGTTTTATGGTCTGCCAGATTTTTTTTCTCTCTCCTCTTTTTTTTTTTAATAAACATAAAAATAATATGCAATAGCTAGTAAAAGTCAGATTAATTAAAAAAAAAAAAAAAAAAAAAAAAAGTCATTGTGAGGATGCTTTTAATCCAGAAGCGGTAGTGATTATCCAACTGCCCTCATCAGAGGCTGAGCTTCAAGCTTGATAATAAATTTTCATGGAATATTCACAGTAACATCTGTTAAAGGGGACCTGTCACCCTAAGAAATAATTTCAAATTCTTTTCTATCATGGTAGTTGAGCAAAATAAACTTTACTTACACTGTATTTATTATTTAAATTTTGTTTCCTTCTGTCTTGGAATTATACAATCACAGCAAGCAGGCAGCAGCCATTTTGTGGACACGGATATTAAGGGCAATTGTGTATCACCCCAAAATCTTGTGTATGAACCAGAATGAGGGACCAAATGTCCATGTGCAGTGCCCTACACAATTATAGAGCATGAGGAGGGAAGGGGGAATGTGGGGAGAGCAGTGACATGTAGGAAGTTCTGAATGGAAAGTGAAAGTAATTGACTGCCCCTCCTCTATGCCATGGGCATAGAGGCGGGGCAGGTAATATTTGATTGACAGTTTAGATATTTAAACACCTTTATAACAGGTATGGATGTTTTATTGAAAACATTTTTTGGGGTTTCATATTTAATTTGCAAAGGACTGTCATTATGCAGATTTTTATGTGTAGGTGACAGGTCCACTTTAAGCTGTCTCAGATCTGCCTAGTACTGTGGCGGTTGGCTATATATATATATATATATATATATATATATATATATATATATATATATATATATATATATATATATATATATATATATATATATATATATATATACACATACATATATATACATACATACATACATACATACACCAATACAAGCTTCCTCTTTTCAGATTGAATGCTTTAATGTTTAGCAGATATAAAGGTCTTTACAGTAACAATTGATTCTCCAACGACATTTTTAAATGACACGTGTTCCTCATCTGTTAATCATCACTCAATTACATCAAGTTCATTTGTGTAGCTTGTCAAATCAATGATTTTTGACTACCACAATGTGACACCGATTACTGCTGCTATGCCAATAAGAAATAGGTTGCTTAATAGGCATACACGGGCTTTGCTATATGTTGGCAAGGTGTGTGCATCGCAAACTCACATATATAACATTGAAGTAGAAGAGAAGATATGAGCAGCATGTTTTTATGACTAGCAACTATATTGCTAGTACAGTATTCACATTCAAATATCACTAAAATGTAAAGTATAGCCAGGATAACATGCCTTCCATGCATGGTCAGACATGTGACAACTGTAAAATTGGATATTTAGCAAGAACATTGCATATAGAAAAGTCTCAGCCAAAGCAGGTTAAAGGGCACTGCGATAAGCAGCTGACCGTACATGAAATTTTTACCGAAGACAGAGAAATAGATGTGTCTACCTGCATTTGACCCACATGCCATCCCATAAGAGGAAGAGACATCCTTCCATGAGGCATCTAATCTCTGTCCTTTGGAATGAGTTTATTGCCAGTATGAAACATAAAATAGTTCAAAATCCAAAATGCTAATAAGTAACCACATAAAACATTTTAGGAGCTAAATTTATTTTACAAACTCCCAATAAAGCTTTCAGCTTTCTTAGTAGAGGAGACTAGAGGGAGCTTTCAGCAGATTTTTCCCTTGTTTCTTTCTTTTAAATGACCAAAACATTTATTCTAATGTATACATATTGTACATAGTAGCATGGCCATATTCGAGAACACACAATATATCTCAAAACTAGCATTCCAAGAGAGACTGGTACTACATGACACAATTCTTTACTGAACATGTGCATTTATTTTTTGCTTATTGTTTACTGCACCAGGCTCGCCAGCTTCATCACAGAGCTCCGCAACTACTTCTTTTTTAGGGGTAAGCCTCAGACAACAAAGCCAGCAACCAGGAGGGGATGTAGGAAACCCGCTGCAGCCTCACATGACCAGGCAGAAATACCGGTACCAACACCTCTCATTTTATGAACTCTCAGACATTGAACTTACAGTGTTAAACTACGTTCCAACTTTTACACAATCTGTGGATTTATTCAAGTAATGTAAGGCTTTTTTCTCTGATAAATCTGCAACTATAATGAGTAAAACAATGTTGCCAGCTCTTAGGGTAAGGTCACACTGGGCGTTTTGGGGAGATTTAGGCGCCTGGTGACTAATCGCCTCGTCTTTGCGGCGACCAATCTCCCCAAACGCCTTCCCTCAGTCTTCCCCTCGCAACTTTGGGCGACTTCAGAAAACGAATCGCCGCGTGTGATTAGCGCCGGCGATTCTCCCCAAAACGCCCAGTGTGACCTTACCCTAAAGTGCAAATTGGGTTCAAAAAGTAACTTTGTTCCCTCGGGCAGCTTCCCTTCAATTGATACATTTGAGTCTGTTGTATCATTAGAATTGTCTAAAGCCCTGGAGAAAAAAAACAAAGCGACCACAGGGAAACATTTCTAAAGAAGAAAGGGGCGCTCTATCTAAACTACAATCTAATGATGCAGTTATTAACATGAAAGCTGATTAGTGGGAGGCACGGTTATTCTTAATACCATTGATTATGACAAAGAGGCTTAACGTCAATTGAATAATAACTCATTATAAAAAAAACTTAGCTGTGACCTCACCATTAAGTTTAAAAATGATGCAGTCATTGAGGGCATTATATCAGATGATATTTTCCAGCTGTTGTTCACTCAATTCCCCAAGGTTTCATATATTTATTTTTTTACCAAAAATTCACAAGTGCCTGACTCACCCTCCAGGTAGGCATCGAGTGTATCCATACATAATTATTTTATGGAACCTTACCTACCTTTATGGTGAATTTTTTTATTTACATTGTTGGAGTATGTCTTTACCAAAAATTATTTTCAATATAAAAATGAGTTTTTTCTTCAGTTGCAGGGCTGTGCCATGGGTGCCAACATGGCACCTGCGTATGCCATTAGTTTCATGGATTTTTTTGAAAAAAACATTAATTTTTTTTATTTGAATTTTCCACGTATAGCCACTCAAATAAGCGTTACATGGATGACACGTTTTTTATGTGGACTGGGTCATTCGAAAATTACAGGAGTTTGTAACTTACTTGAATAACACCCATGGTACAATTAAATCTACTTTTGAGGCCAATCCCAGGGAAATCCACTTGCTATATGTGAACATTCAAAATATTGATAACTCCTTTGTAACAACTGTGTACACTAAACCTACAGATAAAAATTATGCTTAAAGACTTACCTAGGAGCCAGTTTTTATGTGTTAAACACATTACTTCCTCTGATGAGTTATTTGAAACTGAGGCAACAAAGATTGTGAATAAATTTACTGAAAAAAGTTATAAAACTGACAAGTTGATAGCCGCAAAAGAGGAAGTCAAATTGATCCCTAGAAATCAAACACTAACGAGAAAGGCTAATACCAGTTAGGAGTCTTCATGTAAACTTTTTATTTCCTCCTTTGATTCAAATGCCAAACTATGCATGAAGGTAATTTTAAAGTATTGGGGGATTTTGAAGGCTGACCCCAAATTTGGACATCTGTTTCAGTTACCTCCCCTCTTTTCTTATAGGAGAGGGAGAAATATAGGTGATCTAATTATACCTAGGCCAACACCAAAAAGAGACATCTACCACTCACAAAAAGCTAATGGCACGTTCCCGTGTAGAAACTGTGGTCATTGTAGTGGCATCATGCATGGGGATGGTGTGATGCACATGTCATTTGGTACAAAGCATGGGTTAAAAGGTTACTTTACGGGGCACATTTACTTAGCTCGAGTGAAGGATTAGAAGGAAAAATACTTCGACTTTCGAAGTATTTTTTTGGCTACTTCGAACATCGACTACGACTTCGAATCAAACGATTCAAACTAAAAATCGTTCGACTATTCGATAGTCTTAGTACTGTCTCTTTAAAAAAACTTCGACCACCTACTTCGCCACCTAAAACCTAGCGAGCACCAATGTTAGCCTATGGGGAAGGTCCCCATAGGCTTTCTAAGTAATTTCTGATCGAAGGAAAATCCTTCGATGGATAGATTAAAATCCTTCGAATCGTTCGATTTGAAGGATTTAATCGTTTGATCGAACGATTTTTCCTTCGAACGAATTGCGGTAAATCCTTTGACTTCGATATTCGAAGTCGAAGGATTTAACTTCGATGGTCGAATATCGAGGGTTAATTAACCCATAGTAAATGTGCCCCTACATGTGACACTTCCAACGTAATATACTGGATTAAATGCCAATGCGCCATGGCATTCATTGGCCAAACTATGAGACCTATCAAAATATTCCTTAATGAGCATAAATCTGCCATAAGAAATTATAAACCAGAACCCACTCAGTCTATGCCTGAAGGCCAATGGAAACAGGAAATGGTCAAAGAGAAAAAAGAAATGCTATTGGCAAGACATTTTTTTGCCCATGGCCATCGGGTGGCACAATTGCATTGGCAGGTATTGGAAAAAGTGGTACCAAAACAAGGGCAGGATTTAAAAAGGCTTTTACACCAGAGGGAATGCTATTGGATATGGCGTTTACAGTAGACAGCCGAAGGGATTGAATGAAGTATACAACCTGTCATGCTTTTTATAATTAAACATATTGTCTTTCTTTTATTCAGATGAAAAAGGTTTCTTCAAATTATGACAGGGACAGATATTAATGCCCATCTTTTCAGCATCGTGTAGGGTAAGATTTGTTAACCGATAAAAATTGTGTTGAACTTTTTTGTATATGTTTGTATTTAAAAAATGTTTTTTATTTTTTACTTTTTCTTATAATTGCTTTACTTTTGCATACAATTGTCTTTTGATTTTAGGTAACTGGGACTATTAACCAATAGTTGCCACTGCATCATTTTATATGTTGTATTGCACTTCACATCCGTATGCTTGACAAAAGGGTGTGACGCCGAAACGTTGCACTGCACTTCCGCATTAAATGTGCAAGGTGTTTCTTGCTTGCATCAGTTCTGTGCCTTTAGATACTTTGTTTCCATTTATTTTTTGCTGCCACATCAGGGTAACAGCATTCCACTGCTTCAACAAATAAAAATTAGGTCTGAGTCTACCTATAGAAAGATCATCCTCAAACTAAGTGGTTGAGAAAAGGTGAGGTAAACCCACATAACAAAAACATTGCACACGCTTGTGTACACATTGCCTTTGCCTTCTATTCTCACCCCCTTACTTGCATGTCATTTGGATGTGCAAGTATGGAAGCTGCAAGGAACTCAACCTGCAACAGAACCCTGTTATTACCATCTGCCCTATGGTAGGTGCTATGAACAGGGCTAGTCTGCACCTCCTATTGCTGCAGTCTGCTCCTCGTGCTGGATATTCAGTCTAATACAAGAAGCAGACCACATAATTCCCTGGGGTGCTTGTGAGCACTAAAGGCTGTTCTCTCACACTTACACTCTGGGGAAAAGTAAATGACCCCTTATGTTTAATAATTCATGAAGGTCTTATACACTATAAAATATGCTAAAACAACAACATACTTTATGATATGTAAGGTATAATAAAATAAACATGTCTGCCTTGTGTCCCTTATTTGAGTACACTTATAGAATACACTGCTGATAGACTGAAAGAAAAGCTTCAGCAGCAAATATTTCTTTCAAAGTACCCAGTTTTGACAGTTAACTGTACATTATGGTATAGTATTACAAAACAAAATTCTACAGAGCGGTTTCTAAAAAAATTACAGATACTGAGAGTTAGATCCTTTATTGTGACCCTTGACAGTAGGAGATATACATAGAAAATTTAAAAGGCAGGCCCTACTTATTCTCCTGCAAAGCATCCATTACATTAGGAAGAACCTCACAGCACTGAAATAAATTATTGGTAACAGAATGAGATAATCAGAACATTTCTGCTCACTGAACTGGAAATGCATATTCCAAGAACACTTAACAAATCTCATCTCTCCCCAACACTTTTTTGCTTACCTATCTTTTTAAGACAAAAGCTTGTTTTTTTTTGTCAAATTTCAGCTCTACATTCTTTATGATGTCTTTTTGTTATTTATTTACCTTTTATGGAATTCTATTTTGTAAAAGTACTGTACCATCAACAGTAACCAATGTAGTTTCTCTAGAACCAGAAAAACGTCCAGGGTGGGGAATGACACTTTTTCCAGCAAACAGATTAAAATACTCAGCTCCAGGACACTTTGTCTAGTATGCACCCTGGGAGAGATTTCGGTCTTGTCTGTATGATGGAACTGGTACATTAGCAGTGTGGTAAACATGAATATTAGAAGTCACATCATGATGGAAAGAAGCTACGTGCACTGGCCACTCTTAATCATCTCCGCACACTGTAGTTTCAATTGCACACTGGAGACATATTTTCTTAGCAATCGTTACAGAGAAATATTTAAAATGACTTTTACTGATCTATGCTCAGTCTCTGGAGAATACAAAGTATATTGCAAGGTTTACATTTATTTTTGTCTTGTCAGGCATCACATATGTTGATTTGTTGTGTTTCCTGAAGGCTACTTTTTTTTTTTTTTAAACAAAGTTTTTCTGTTCTTCTAGTTTATAAAGATCAGGAAAAAACTTTTGAAAATGTTCTTATAATTTCATTGCTCCAACATTGCACAAAGATGTGTCTCATACTTTTCAACAAGACTTGTTCAAAGAATAGTTTCATAGATTGCAAAGATAATTGTTTAAAATGCTTCAAATCTGGTGAACCCTTTTAAGAGTTAAGAGCAAGACAGTACATTATATTATGAAACTTCGCCCAATTTCTAAGGATTTATGATAAGTTGTTTCCATATTTTCATAAATCAAGGAGTATAAAGTGTGTCTTGGAATGTCTAACCGTAGCTCTCTTAAGTATTGTTCTTCCTTCCTCCACTGTGAGTATTTTTTCTGTCTCCCCCTCTCTCTCAATCTTCATGACAATTTTCTGTTGTTATCCCCTCTTTTTATATCTGTTTTGCTGGCCATTAACCATTTGTTTCCCAGTGTGCGCTTTAGTTGTTTCCATCGCAATGTCATTGCACCTGGAGAAGAGAATGTAAAGAATAGCTTGAGGTGTCAGTTGATGACCCATACAATATAACTTTATTTCCTGAATGTTTTGGCATTAAATGAAAAGAAAAGCTGGAGATCAGCAGTAAACAGTAGTCCTCTAATGTAGTTTCCCATCTTACTGCATGTTGTATTATGCACAGTCCATTGATTAGAAACTATGGTATGGAAAAATTACACTTCAGAGGACAAGCACCAAATCTATCTAAGAAAGGTATATGTATTGCATGTTCAATACCAGCTATTTGTGGTTAACCTGGTTTCTGTAACTTCAAGATTATTTGACCTATGAACTATAGATTATTTTATTAACATTAAGGTTGAGCCCCAGTTATTCTGTTTGTGTTATTTCTTGGATAATCTAGTAAGAGGATGTCGGTTATCACACAGAGATATGGCAATGAGTAACCATAAGGTTACCCAGGATAGCAGAGAGCAATAGCAACATTATTTCATTGGAAATCAACTAGAAAATTATAAAGATTTTAGCTTGCTGAAAGTTCTTTAACAAAACAGGAATCCATAATGGGGAAGGATAATGGTGTGAGATTGGTTTGATAGCATTTCTTCAGTAAAGGGAATCTTTCAATTCCAAACCTATTTTACAGAGTGTCTGTATAACAAATGTGCTACAACTCTAACAAACTAGGTTAAGAGGGTTCACAGACATATAGAAATGTTCTGTTTGTTATTACAGTTTATCAGGCCTTAATTACCTGTCATGGGGAGCATTCACAAAATGGAGCAAACTTTGCTATTATGGTGCTAGAAAGGGTTTTGCAACACAGATCTTCTATGAAGCCATGATCAAAGCCTCTCCAGCAGCTCAACTTTAAGTATTGAAACACTGTCAAGAAGCTTTGTCATTAAACACGACTAATAAGTATGGTTTCTTGAATTATTATACATTTCCCTACCTACACCGTTCAACTATTTTACCTTCCTGCAGTCTAAAAAGACAAAAAAAAAAAAATACCTCAAATAATTGCAATTCCATCTGCAGCTTAGACTGTTGCAGTAGTTAGTTCTATAAGCTAAGCTTTCACTATTTTAAATATGATTATATGTTGATATTAATATAATTGAAACAGCAAAGCAAAAAAAAAAAAAAAGGCTGTTTTAGGCTGTTATGCCATATTTAAAATAATCCCTCCAAAATCCCTTTTAATGAATGTCTTTTTAAAGTACTATTACTGAGCTATAGATGAAACATGCCTTCTCGATGAAAAAAGAAAGCTTTCATCTTATGTATTATCATCAATCATAATGACATGTCTTTTCGGTCTCTCTTCCTTCTTTCTATAAAGAAAATTACATTGAGGTATGTTATCTTCAACAAGTCCTGATATAATCACACTTACACTGCTATCTTTTGTGAGCAAGAAATTGTTTGCCACCTAATTGGATTGCACTTGGCACATTCTGCATGGATATTTCCGAATGCTCAAAGCAGGTGCCTCTGTATTATTTAAAGAGATGTAATGAAACACTTACAAAAGGTATTTTGCTGCAAGTCTCTTATCTCATCCTGTGTAAGAAGAACATCACACTATGTACGTAGTTTAGACGAAGTGGCAACAGATGACAAGGTAAAGTCATACAAAAGTCAAAGCAAATTCATGTGTAGCTGCCAACTTGAGCTGGTAAATCAATAAAATAATAATAATGTGTTAGGGCAGCAACAGCAAGGAAATAGACAATTTAGAAGTAAGACAAAACAGGCCTCACAGGAAGCCGAGTGTTCATGCTTTTCGGACTAAAGAGGTCATTCTACTTTCTAAAAGACAAGATGGACTGGAAATTCATGGTTATTCCCTTAGGAATGTCACTTGGGATAAATTGCATAAGGCATGTTGTGAAGTTTAGGGTACTGTATCCCAAGGTCGTTCTGTTATAAAGCTGGCACAATGACTAGCTGTGCCTTGGAAAAGTCCTATTTTTGCTGCTGCTTCACACATCCACAGATACAATACATAAATCACTGCAAATTACAATATGACCTCCCTTTTACACAACATTCTAATTCAGGTATGGGACCCGTTATCCAGAATGCTCTAGATTTGAAGTTTTAGTTTTCCATATAAGGGGTCTTTCCATAATTTGGCTCTCCATAACTTAAAGCTGGCCATACACGGAGAGATCCGCTCGTTTGGCGATGTCGCCAAACGAGCAGATCCCTCCCCGATATGCCCACCTTGAGGTGGTCCTAACGAATGGGAACAGATGCGGCCGCGATCAAACGGGATTTTCAGTCCCATCCAATCGAGATCTGGCCGACTTTCGGCCAGATCTCGATTGGGGAAGCCCCTCGGGGGGCCCCATACACGGGCCAATAAGCTGCTGACGCGGTCTGTCAGCAGCTTTTATCGGCCCGTGTATGGCTACCTTAAGTCTACTAAAAATGAATTTAGCATTAATTTAACCCAATAAGATTGCTTTGCCACGAGCATGGATTAATTATATCTTAGTTGGGATCAAGAACAAGGTACGGTTTTATTATTACAGAAATAAAGGAAATCATTTCTTTTGAGAATTCTAGAACTGTGCCATATACGCTAATGGGAGCCTTAAGAAATAGCAAAATAAAATGACAAAAGGTCTAGAAATGCAAATTCTAATTTCTTACCCATAAGAAAGAAAGATGCAAAATAAATAGGGAACACGGAGAGAAATTTAGGGAAAGAGGATTAATAAAGTGAGAATGTCAAGAAGCTGTGGTAAGAGCAATGGGTAAATGAGAAGAGACTTGATGAAAAAGTGAGTAAAGAAAAGACCAAAAGATTATAGCACAAAGGAATAGCAAAGTAAAACATAGGGAAATCAATAAGGTGAAAAACGTAAAGGCAAATATATGCTAGACTGAGGTCAGGTACTATATATTGTCCACCATTCACACCATGATTGGGGTGATTCTCAAAAACCTTACATGTTCCCTTAAAAAAACTGAATGTGTTTTATAGTTTTATACTAAAGCAACCATGAATGAGGAGAGCACAAACACATGTAGATATATTATATATAATACTGTTTTTAATAAAGGGCTTACAACTATTATGTCAGATATTGTTGTATCATACCTTGCTGTATTTTACTGTAGTTCATTGTACTCTCTGATACAATACTACAGCCATTATTTGTTGAAGTTGAATTGTATAGATATGGCCAAACTATTATATCAATCAGAAATATGGGCTTCCATATTTATGTGGGAATAATCAGTAAACAGTAAAAGTGTTTCCCAGTGCAACCTTGGTGAATGTAAGAAGCAGCTTTTTCTGCATTTTAGAAGATAAGCTCATACAGACCTCTATCTGCAATTTTCAACCAGACAAAAGCATACATTATATTATAAAACATTAGTTCTCATAATGCAATCTCAAACCTCCTGGCATACAAGTGTTTCGGTGCTTACACTTCATAAAAAGGAATTAAATGATGTTTACTGAGAAGTGCAAGCTCTACGTTGTGGCCTTTCTCAGCATTGCTGCCGGCCGTGTATTCTTGTACTGAAACACCCATTATGTACCTATTCTCCACTCCTTCCTGTCCTTATTCGAAACTGATCTTCTCCCATAAATGTAATTTTCATTATGAACCATGGGAAAGGACTCTGTTTAAATTATACTACAAGTTACAGCCAATTTTGGCATAGCTTTTGAATTATCATGTTAAATGACTTGAAAATATTATAATAAAAGCAGTTTACAAAAAAATAAGGAGGCAGAGGCAACACTGGAATATTTGAAGAGGGTATATGTAAAGCAAAAGCATAGCTCCAATTTACTTCCAAAAGTGCAGGAGTATTTAGAGCAGGGATCCCCAACCTTTTGAACCCGTGAGCAACATTCAGAAGTAAAAGGAGTTGGGGCTCAACACTAGCATGAAAAATGTTCTTGGGGTTCAAAATAAGTGCTGTGATTGCCCATTTGGCAGGTCCTATGTGGATTGTCAACCTACATTGAGGCTCTGTTTGACAGTGCACCTGGTTTTTATACAAGCAAAACTTATTCAAAACTCACCTGCTTTGAGGCCACTGGGAGCAACATCCATGGGGTTGAAGAGCAACACGTTGCTCACAAGCTACTGGTTGGGGATCACTGATTTAGAGGCACAAAATCGTGGACTTGGGTAAGGGTCATTTCTGTGCACTGCAACCACTGCCAGATAAAAAATCTAGAGTAAGGTGTGGCGCATAGCACCAGAGGGTGCCAGGCAGACCTGTCCTATCCACTTGCCATGAACACATCACTACAGCATACAGGCAGCATAGAGAACTGAAACTATACTACAAAGTACAGGGCACCTTGTAAATGAAGCCTTGTATGTTTGAAAAACAGATTATTCTGGAGCACTATTAGAGATGTATGAAAAGTTCACGCTAACTAACTCAATTTTACACTGACTCTTAAAATTAGGAAAGGAGGAATGCAAACATTTTGGGGGGAAAACAACATGGCATGTGACAAGGTTTGCATATTTTTTTTTACCAGAAGGAAAAAAGCATTCTATTATTCAGTAACAGCATGAGGACATATCACAGTTAGGGGCCGATTCACAAAGGGTCGAATATCGAGGGTTAATTAACCCTCGATATTCGACTGGGAATTAAAATCCTTCGACTTCGAATATCGTAGTCGAAGGACTTTAGCGCAAATAGTGCGATCGAACGATCGAAGGATTTAAATCCAACGATCGAAGGAATATCCTTCGATCAAAAAAAGCTAGCCAAGCCTATGGGGACCTTCCCCATAGGCTAACATTGAGTTCGGTAGCTTTTAGATGGCGAACTAGGGGGTCGAAGTTTTTTCTTAAAGAGACAGTACTTCGACTATCGAATGGTCGAATGATTTTTAGTTCGAATAGTTCGATTCAAAGTCGTAGTCGAAGGTCGTAGTAGCCCATTCGATGGTCGAAGTAGCCCAAAAAAAACACTTCGAAATTCGAAGTTTTTTTACTTCGAATCCTTCACTCGAAGTTAGTGAATCGGCCCCTTAATGTTTCAGACTCATTGAAGCCTATGTTAGAATATTTTCTCGAGCACACTTAACACATCCCACGAAGCATTGGTGCTTAACACACCAAAAAGCTCCTCTTCCTGATGGTTTTCCCTGTAATCAGCTAATAAATTATTTAGGGCTCTCTTTGGCCCATCAAGAGAAAGGTGTGTGCCACTGTGCTTTTTTGTGCCGTCTTGCAAAACCTACCCAATTGAATAATAGCCATTAGCTTTGTCTAACTTAGTCTAGTGAAGTAAAAATCATTCTTAGACAAGGATTTAAATAAATTTATACTTCATTAGATGAATGCATCAGTACTATAGCAGTGTTGATTTCATTCTTGGTACTTTATTGGTAGTAATTCAGATAACTAGCTCAACACCCTGAGCTAGTCATATAATATAGTGATTTTTTTACTGAACTGGATGGCCATCTGTTGGTATATGCACACTAGAATTTACACTCTATTACTTTAAATGGAATCCAGCCTTGGTGAGAGACAAAATTAAGACTGTTTAGAGGCAACATTAACACACAAGAGCCTCAGATGTGCACAGATAAGACAAGTGTCTATATCCACCAATCCTATTGGCTAGACAAGACCCTCCGCTAATTAATGCGTTTCATAGATACTGATTTATATAGAAGAGAAGGAAGGGAAATCATGAAGGCCCTATATTCAGATAGATGTAATATTAACTGGCTCTCTAAAATTGCATTTTTTGAAACAGGAGAGCAACATCTATGGTCTATTGTAAGAGGCACTCACCCTGGTGGTCCAGTGGGCCGGCGGGGACGCCCTCCGCGTGGTGCTGCCTCTTTGCCTACCGATAATCTTCTGCCTTAGGGCGCGTGCGGCATGCACTCCCAGTTGTTGTAGGCGCATTGGCACTGGCGTGATTAAGTCAGCGCGCAATGGCGTGAAATTTAAATGTATTTAAAGGCACATTTTGGATTTTCTCACTGCATGTTATAGGTTCATCCCTATTCAGTTCCTGGTGCCTTTCTGAGTTTATTCCTGCCTGATTCTGATTCCTGTTGTGACCCCTGCCTGTTTTTTGACAATCCTGACATCTAAAATCCTGACCCTGCCTGGTAACCTACTCTTTTCTGTATCCAAATCCCTTCTGATTGATCTCCTGTTTGACTCTTGCCTGTCTGACTCCGCTTGTAATCTGACTGCCCTGACCGATTACGCCTTCTGCCTACGCCTTGTACTGTGACCTTCTACCCAAAAGACTTGCGCTTTAATGTCATGCCCCTTTGCTCGTCCAGAACCTTTTGCTTGGCACCTCTCTTAAGACCTGGCGGCATCCGATTAGCCGAGGTCTCCTCCCGAGATAAAAGGCGGCTGTTAAAGGCATAAGCAAGAGCCCGAGAACTATAATAGGTGGAAGAGTGTAAGCACAATTGAGTTTGCATAATAAATCCATGATTGAATATTTCCTTAAAGGAGCAAACTGCGCCCCCTTCCCCTTATTTCTAGGTTAACAGAAATAAGAAACAAAGTGTTGTACAAAGTAAGGTAACAGGGAAAAGAAAATATCTTCTGCACTTGTGCAACACATTCACCTAATTACTAAAACTAGTAAAAATACAGTGTTCTGAAACCTATATTGCCCTGAACAGGCCTTCACAATTTAAAGAAGGAACAAATCTTCGTGCTGTGTAGAATCTCCATTGATAGCCTTGACAGAAGTGTAATAATTCAACTCTAAATGCTAGCAGGTGCTGTATTTTGAAACTCTGAAGTATAATATAGCAATTAGATTTAGGCGTAGTAAGGTAAGGACTGTAAATCTACTGGAACTGAACTCATACACCTTTAGAAGGGAAATGATTCACTAAGGATATTTTGTTGTTGTTGTTCCAAAGAAACAAAATTGCATATTGATTATCCAGAAAGATTACCATCAATTCATAACCATTACTAAAACATACCAAGCTTAGCTCAAAAAAATGGTCGATAATTGGGTAATTAATCCTGTAGCAATCCTTAACGGTCATGTGAGCTGCAATTTATGTTTCCCCTATAAAAGATCTCAGAGGAGATGCATTGCACAAAATATCGACCCTTCACAGTTTGTCTTGCTTACATTTTTCTCTTCTTTGTCTGTTTATTCTTTGTTATATATCCTGAATGCAGTTCAGAATTCTGCCAAATCTCAGTACTTGCCGAATAAGGATTCAGCTGTACCACACCCAAAGCCTCATATTCAAGCCTTTGATTCAGATTGAGTTTGGCATTTGGTTGAATCTGATGTGGAGAATTAGAATATAAATAGAGTTACAATATATGAGAAAAAGGATGCCACACCTCCTTTTGAAGTAAAAGTTAACTGTTTATTCAACCAATAAAAATGTGTTAATGGTTGAACCTTACAAATTTTTAATGGTTGAATAAATAGCTACTTTTACTTCAAGAGGCAGTGTGCCATCCTTTTTCTCATATATTGGATGCTGCAGCTGAAGGGTCCTTAATAATTGTGGGCACACCTGGTTCTCATCAGTCCCTCTGGAGAATATTGTAAGGGGAGTTTGGGTGAGTCTGTTCCCTACTATTGTGAACATATAGATAGAGTTAACCACGGTTCACAATAATTATTTCGATTTTTTTACCCATTGATAAATATGCCCCTATAAATCCTATGCAAGTAAATAGACAAAGTAAACTATGGCAAGGTATGCTTTTACCATTTGATAAACATGTCCCTTTGTATTTCACATGCAAAGTGAGCCTTCCTACTGTACCTCTTAAATCCATTACAATGCACGTGCAACAGCTGCAATGACTGTAAAGAGCCAAATTTGTGGGTGGTAGCCTATGAGTTCAGTACATTAACCACCACAGTTAAAGGAGAACTAAACCCTAAGTATTTTTGCAAGCTTTAGCAAGATTAAGAGGAACTGTAAAACCCCTTATAATGATTGTACATTGCTTACATCTATTTTTTCCTTTTTAATTAACATTATAGCAGCAATATAACTTATTCCTCAGACTCTCTATAATATGGCCTTAGCTGTGGAGAAGCAAATTGTGCACTTCCGGAAGCGAGCAGTATGAAAATCATAACTTGTGTTATTACTGCCTCTACTACTGTCTGTTTAAGTCGCAGGATTTGGTTTAAAACAGGGGAACCTAAAAGGTAGATCGAGATCTACCAGTAGACCTTTAGCTGGTGATCAGTAGATCTAAAGACAGTGTCAACAAACAATTTGTCTAAATCCCTCTCCCGTTTCATGCTTTTCATTCAGATATTTATTATGTTAATAAATAATTGTTTGTTAAATATAGCAATATACATTTTCTCATCAATCAAAATTGAAATAATATTTTCCATGGAACAGAATGCTAACAATACTTTTATGGATGTAGATCCTAATGGGACAACATCACTAAAAGTAGACCCGCATTAGTAAAGTATGGGCACTCCTGGTTTAAAACAATTGGTAAAGAATATCAGGCAGGGCAGCATTTTATATGAAGAAATAGAATAGGAAGATACAGTCCTGCAATTTACTTATTGAGGTTTTAATGTTCCATCTTTCCATAAACACTAATGAAGTATATGACCACTGACAGCCTTAAAGAAAGAGCATGCTAGATTACAGCAGTTTACAAATGGCTTGCAACATCATTTCAATACTATAATTCAGAACGGTTTATAAGAATCTGTAAACAGACTGTAATCAGTCCAATTACATTTATAAGCCAATGCTGCCTGGAAGTGACAGTGAATCACACTAATGAACCTATTAGCACATCTCTAAAACATTAATTATTGATTTATTTGTAATTATCGTATGCAATGGTCTCCCTCAGTACTCCTTTTAGAACATGGCTGCTGATTAATCCAGTTAAGAAATACTTTGATAACACCAGTATATAATTCTACACCTATTAGTATTTAATTTCAATTGGTTGCAATAAAACATGCTTTTTATAGTATATGCACCGTTAAAGAAAACACTAAATTATCTTAGTAAATTTGATGCCGAATGCTCTATGAACGAGTCTTATTTTTATCTTGTGCTTTGGAGCTGTACTGTTCATGAATACAAGATCTCTTATAAGTATATTTTTGCACTGATGGAGAAAACTGGAAAGAGCTGATCAACCCCTCAATGTAAATTTACATTGCATCCACATCTCCCCAAATGCTTCACAGTTATCTTCTGTAACAACATGCAAATAACCAGATACAGTAACAAGATACTGGAAGGGGGCTCAAGCCTTCTTATTGTTCTGTTACAGTATAAAATATTAACATATAATACACAAGAAATATAAAGTAAAAAAAGAGTAAATGTTTTTGACTTCCTTGTTTGTGTGTGGAAAAGTTATGCGATTTTTTGGACTCAGAAAAAGGCTGAATCTTGGCCGAATCCCGAAACAAATCCTGGATTCGGTGCACCACTAATTTACATAAATGTTACTTAGTGAAATGATTAATTATAATCAGTGTGTAGTTGTGTCTATTGTGTTACATTGTTTATTGATATTTGTATTTAAAATATGTGGATCACAGAAGACACCAGGGAGTTCCATGACCATGGTCATGGTACTTATTGGTGATTTTTGAAAACCTTTTATTATACAATAGACAGTATGTAATTTCCTACATTGTATATTTGCTACTCTTCCATGTCTGACCGTTCATATGACCTAATTTTAACTGAAGCACAAAAGGTGTGAGACGGACAGCCATTTGGCCCCACAAACCTTCACACAGTAAATCTCTACAGAACTAAACTTTATGTATTATGAATTATACTGTTTTATTCACGTTTACAGCTGACGGAAAGCATATAGCTTGCAAACTTGTTATATAGGAAATAGATTTTTCACTGTAATTTACCATTATATAAAACACTGCATCCATTAATCGTCAATTACTGATAAAGGAATTAAAATGTTAATAGCTGAATGAATTAAAGGGACTCTAACAAAGTTAAAGGGCAACAAACCAAAGCACACATTTTCCTGCCATAGAGCATAACCTATTTTGCAATATGTTTTTACTATTTATATAGTAGAGATGTTAAAATGTAGAGAACTAGCTGGTGTGCTTAAAACTTCTCAAGAGAAACAAATTACACTATATCAGAGATTTTTTCCCCATTTATAAATTTTTAAATCCATAACTGCTCAGTATCAGTCGGATGTTGCAGAGATTGATATTTCCAAGCAGAGTGTGCTTAATGGGTTAATGTCAAAAACAGGTGTAATAAGTTAAAGCCCAATAAATGGATTTCACATGCAGAAACTCTCATACACTTTGAGAATGACACTGTAGTGGGTGATACATCAATAAGTGGCTGCACTTTAAATGAAATGTCAGCTTTTGCTTGGCAGGAGAAAATGAAGAGACAGACTGCCCTTGGAGAAAAGCTGCCGTCTCAGCTGCTGGTCACAGTTTCCCTTCACTTGCAATCCTTATCAATCTGAGACCTTTTAGATTAGCTGGTAATGCCACAGCATGTATTTTGTCCAGTGGTACTAAATGTAAAACCGCTGCTGAGCAATATGACACATTTAGTCATTAGTGAGATTTGTCAAAGAAACATTACATATGGGAGGCTATGGACCATCGTAGCAGTTGTAACAGTTCAGATTTGTAGTAGTCCTGGGGGGGAAATTTACTAAAGGGCGAAGTGGCTAACGCTGGCGTAATTTCACTGGTGTAATTTCGCCAAGTAGATAGACTCTGGCGCAACTTCACACTATAGCGCCAGGCAAATGTTCTCTGGCGAAAGAGCGCTACTACGCAAGTTTTTGATTTTACTGACTGTTACCTCTATCGCCAGACTTGCCTTCGCCACCTCAAACCAGGCGAAATGCAATAGATTAGATAGGAGTTCCTCAAAAAAAAGTTGAACATTTTTCTAAGTCCCAAAAAATGCTGGCATCTTCGATCAAAATTTTTTTTTTTTTGGGTACTCTCCTTCCCACCTACATTTGATAACATATGGCACCTAAACTAAACTGTGACCACATGTGTAGGGCAATAGAACAGCTCGATATAAATTGTATTTCAGTTCCCTAGCCTTGTGTAGTGTAATGTATTTGCTGCAGCACATATGGCCATTGTACGTTAACTGCACGCCGTATGCAAATTAGCCAACGCTAGAGTAACTTCGAACTGCTGAGCCTATTTTCGCTAGAGCAACTTTGCCAGCGTTCGTAACCCTGTGCACAAGTTCAGATCTTCGTGAATTAGCGTTGTCCAGGCAAATTTATGCCTGGCGATGTGTTGCAATGTGCACAAAGCCATCGCTGGTGCATTTTTGCCGGTTAGTGAATTTGCCCCCTGGCCAGCTTTTCACTAGAAGATGAGGATAATGCTGGCCATATAGAGTCTCCCACTTGGCGAGGTTGGCAAAATATCACTCTTTTTATCAAGAGTCTAAACATTCCACTTGAACTTGGCCTGTTAAACTACACATAATAAAGGTGACTTGTAATATCTACTACTGTTCTTCTAATAAGATGGTTGCTTTGCGTTAACCCCTTTTACTGCACTCCCAAAAAAAGGAAATTGCAAAGCTATGCCAATTCCATGTGTGCTTTAAAGTCAGTCTCATTGAACAGCTGTGTGTCACTTTTGTCCTTCTTACCTTAGTATTGGTTCCTAAACTTGATGTCCCAAAGGTTATTGCTGAATAATAAGACTAAGAGAGGTCTTGTGCACATGCTGGATGTGAACCCCACCCTACCATACTTGATCTAACATAACACTTTTTATAATCATATATTTCCCCCATAGCTGGTAGAGGGCAGTATTACAGTCAGCCTGAAGCCACTGAGAACATTAGATTGCTCACCTCCTTAAACCCCTAATACATTATAACCAGTAACATTATAACCAGCCTTATGAATTCTTTCAACCCACCATCCCATGTCCCCTGCATCCAGTATACTTGTATGTGCACACAAGTATAATTCAGTGAAATAAACCCAAGACAAAAAGGCAATTCCAGGACTTGAGCACTTTTCCTAGCAATTCAAAGATAGCCGAACAAGCCTTGGATTTGCCAACATAAGTTGTTCAGTGTTGTCAAAGCAAAATCAGAATATATTGTAAATTGTTTTAGTATATAAAATTTCCTACCTTTGGATGCCTCTTCCCAATCTGTTTGTTTGGGTCTTTCTCTGGGCTGTATGGCGCTACTCCTTCCTGTAAAAGTTCTTTCTCACGTGCCTCCTTGATTGCTTTTTGGGTAGGGCCCATTTCCTTTTTGTTCTTTGATTCTTCTATAAGGTAGGGTATTAACACCGTTTAATATCAATTTATTCAAATTTCATGGGCATACTTTACCATTACACTTCTTTTAACTGTTCTGTATTTCACTGGACAAAATGTTTCTGCACTGGTGTAATGAACAAAATTTATGTATGGTATGCTTTATCAATGACTATGCACAGAATTCCCTTTTGCCTCTGAATGCTCCTCCTCAAACCTCATTCCTATTTCTAAGCACTATGGATGCAGCAGCATGGTGTATGGCATTTTAATGAATGGAAACATGCTTGCTTTGCACCGGTTGCACCTAACCCAATAACTGGACAGAAAAAGAAGCACCAAATTTTAAACCTGGGGGAAATATTTATGTTTTACACCTAAATAGGCTTTGTGAAGTCCATTGAAATGATTTTGAACAAAAAAAGCTAAAACTTACAAACTGGCATATTACGGTGTTAAACGGAGTAAACTGCACACATTTCCAATGCCATTTTATGAACCAGACAGGTTTTTTTACTTCTGGATAGGTACACTTTTCCATGCTGTTTTTTAGACCACCTTTATAAATACAACCTCTTGTCTCTAGGTTTATTCTTTATTTCATTTGGAAGACATACTTCTCATATAAAATAAAATAGCTTGAAGAGTCAGTTCACCTTCACAAATTTGCCTTTATTTTTTTTTTTACTGCTTTCTATTTTTATTCTTCTGGAAAAGGTCGTTATTTCTGGTGAACCCACACTGTGGCCATTTGACAACGCTTTCACTGCAAACATTTTCCCCTAAGTTTTTAGCACCCTATGCCTTTTCCCCTTGTAAATGAAAGCTATAGCCTTCCAACAAATGGAAGAAGAGGTTTCAAAGTGGACTGCTGAATTCAACCTACTGAACTGACATTCACATAAACAATAAGCAGTGCCAGACAGAGAGACAATATACTGAAAGGACTTTAGCAAATCCCGGCACACTGTAAATGCTTTATGGGAAACCAGAGGCTCAGCAAATTTCCTCCCTTGCTGATCATTTGTAGGTCAATTTCACTTTGTGCAAAATGTGTATTTTGAATTGATTCAGCACTTAGGGGAAAACTTTACAAAACATGCCAAGATGAATCTCTCGCTGTCAGACTTTCTTCAGTTCAACATTTCTTATGAGTTGTAGCTCATCTCTGATCTACCAATCTATTGCTTTAGCAAAGAGGGTCATTTAACAGAGACACAGGGGGGATTTCTGGATGTGTGCCACATTGCTGTAAGTCACAGTTGATGTTATTTTCTCAAATGAGCTTATGACAAGTGTCCCATGGTTTATCATTATCCTGTGCTACATGCATCAGTATAGCTTTTAAATAAGTTCCTTTATATGAAATGTCAGGTTGGTAAAAAAAGGTTGGTAGAATTATAGAAGTCTGAGCTTGCTTCAGTAGTTATTTAATATCTTGGCAGAACAAGTTGTCTGTGTATTTGAATAAACAGCACACTGCACCACAAGTGTTACAGGAGCACTAACATGGGTAGCCCTATGCTAAAAATCATTTAAAAGCATGTAAAATAGTTCAGGAGAAGCATATGACAATACGAATTATATGCCAGGTCAAAGTGTTGTGCACCCTTCACATTTTTCAACGTATTGTCCTTTATGTTTCACTATATCTTAGCATTCACTCATTTAAAGGTTATCCCTCTCATTCATTTTCATGTCTTCAGTTCTTCTCTGAATTAAAAAGGAGCATATTTCCTCCTGGCCAAATTCAGGGTTGGCTCAATATCAAGGTAATGAATTCAATTTCAGCTGTAATCTTAATGGCATGTCTGGCCATGAGGTGCTCATTATTCATGTTCTTCAGTAATGTAACTGGCATGTGTGGGGTTAATGCATTGGTCTGAATAGATTTTCTGTAGTGGCTTTATAGAAAAGTTTGGGGTGAATGCAATGTTCAGAGTCCATTGTCTAGTGACATTACTGGCATGTTTGCACAACTGTATTCACCATATGAATCTCCCATAAAGAGAAAGCCAAAGAGAGAGAGAGCATGACAAAGGGAGAGTGAACGAATACACTTTCATCCATGTGTTAAATGTACTGCATGCATTTTTGGTGGCCCAAGACATTTCATTGAAAGTGCCTTGCACCATTCCCATGCACATGGTTTTACAATGTGCTCCTCTGTTCTGCTGGTCCTAGATTATAAGCACCTAACAATATATGCTCTCAATTTATAATTAAATATATATATATATATATATATATATATATATATATATATATATATATATATATATATATATATA